>NW_017305072.1:535466-543937 GCF_001594115.1 Trachymyrmex septentrionalis
ATATATAAATTGTATCTATTTATATTTGGCTGATTCAATTTATTTATATATTTAGTAAGCTATCTATTAAATAGTTCCAAGAAAGAATCTCGTAAACTGATGCGCGGTATCAAATTCAAAACTTTCTCATGTTAATGTCAAGTAATTCGATCGATTCAGTCGTAATGAATCGAGGAAATTGTTTGAAAAAAAAAGATACACCTAGAGAAAAGATTGCTTCGATTTAAAAAAGAATGAAAAAATTTCTTTGATTTGTGAAAAAATTTTTTTGATTTAAACATTATTTTTTAAAATCAAAGAAATTTTTTTCATTTAACCGAAATTTATTTACATCGAAGCAATCTTTTCTCTGGGTATAAAATTAAAAATAGTTCTATAATGGTTTCGACTTGAAATACTTTTGGAGGAATCACAGACGCTGTTGTTTTCTTAAAACTTACGTTGTATAAGCAACTCTAGTTCTCTTAAGCTGTCTGAACCATCTTCTCATTTTGGAGTGAGTTGTTGGAGGTTGAAGAGAGTTCGTGGTCGTCTCATAAGCTTGCTTGGGATACAAGTAAATTTTCTCGGCTAAAAGTTCACGGTAACTCCGAGCCGGTGGATAACTCGTGTGGACATTCTTGAGGAAACTGTACATACTTTCTTCTCTTTCCTTTATTTTAACGCGATATTGTAGAATTTTCTACAGATCGTATTTTTAGAAGATAATTTACATATAATCCGCACGTATTTATAGTTATAAAATTATTAATATAAATATGTAAATAATTAAAGGTGTATAATTAAAGGTGCGCAAAATGACACCATAAATATTATTGTGCATATCATTAATATAATAATTTCAATTATTACTCGATTACTGCATTTATTGCGTATGTATATGATTGGTATGCACACGATTGTGTAGGATTATAAACTTCGATGTACCGCTCTTTCGAAATGATATCAAGTAACTAGAGATGCGTTCGGGGAAACGCTGTTAGCGCTATTCGGGTCATCTTTGTTTTATGTCTAATGAATGATGAAAATATAATATAATTTAAAATCTTATATATCTTAATCCAAGCTTCATGCCATTGGAATATTTGTTAATTTTGATAATCGTCACGGTAAACGGATTATAAATTCATTTGTCAAGACATTCTTGTTAAAATTAAAGTCGGATGTGCCGGAACCGGTATATAATATATAAGCACTAGACTCAAGTGACGCATGATCCGGAGTCGACTAAATATACATAGGCGAGAGTTTTCATCCTTCCGTTCTATCCATCCGTCTATTCTTCTTATATCTTGTTCCCCTTCTTATACCTTCTTATATCTTCTCCCTCGCTGGAACGGTAGTCTCATCAGCCCCCTCGAAGCATCCATCCAACAGCTCGTCAAGCTTTCAACGGATATTACAAACTTCACCTTTCATCCATTTTCCGCTTCGAGCGCAGCGGCGACAATCGCGAGTCGACGAGTACCGTACTCACTACCTGACCTACTACGTCATTATCTCGTTTTTTTTATCACGTAGCCATACTCGATTCTTTCCGATTTTCCGGCAGCCTCGCGCAATCAGCCGTTAACCGCGATCGTTCGCTCAGAATTTGCTAATAGTAATAAGATGGTGTACTCGCGGGATGAATATCGCGTTAATTACACGGGGGCATCGCTCAAGTGGTGATCGATAGATGTGAGATACACTTTGGTTATTGCAAGCGAGGAGCAATTAAAATCTCGCAAGTGTGTTGTTTACGGAATATCGGCACGTAATTAAGAAGATGCGCAAGAGCATTGGTGTACAGCATATCGTGATAACGAAGCTGGAGATCTCTCTTGCTTGTTTGTTGCAGAGAGAGAGAGAGAGAGAGAGAGATCGAAAACCATGCCTAAACTTAGGATAGAATTAGCATGAGAAAACGAACATTATTTTTAGATGGCGATGATCGATATTATCGAGATGTTAAAAGAATGTTTTTTACAAATTCAAATTCTGATAATGGCACATTTTTATTACGCTTGTGTGTATTATTACACAACTTTACCATATTTACATCCATAAAATAATCACAAAAACTTTGCCAGGTTGTAAAGAGCCGATATCGTCCCGCGTGATAAGAAATCTGGTAATAATCGTTCGGATGGGTAGCGATCGATTGGTTTCTTCCGACGCGGGCGGCAACTGGGTCATCATAATTACGCGTTGGGAGAAACGACCATTTCATTTGTCCCTTTTTAATTCAAGCATGTCGTTGGACTCCCGCGAGTCTCTCGACTACGACGACGACGACGACGCCACCGTGGTCGGCTAATTTGTATTCATGAGAGCGAACGGATCGCGACGGTGTGCTTCGGTAGGGAGACGCGTAAAAATCTTCGGTTTCCGTCGAGCGGACGTGGAAAAAGCACCGGCATGTTCGGTGCGCCCGACGCTTATTGCGACCAAATTTCAATCCGTTCCGCATCTCTGCAGGGCGCCCGACACGTTGGAACGAAAATGTTCCGGTCGCGTTGCGCAAAAAAATACCGATGCGATTGGCGCAGTGACACTTTTAACGCGCTTTGACATCTCTATTTTACGTTTATATGTAACTTTTTAAAATTGAAATCATTAGGATTAATTAGGTCGATTTATATTCCGAAACATTATACAGAATTGCCGAAATCAAGGAAACATCAGGAAATTTTCTAGAAAATTTAAATTCTAGATTTGATATGCTCATCACACCTACTATCAATTTAACAATTAGTACAAGCAGTGTCAACAATATTAGTAATTTATATTGCTATAAAAAAATTGCTTTCTCAACAAAATATTTTACAGTTTTCAAATCAGAAAACACAAAAAAAATTTTATAATACTAGATACTGAAAGTCAGGGAAAATCATGAAATTTTGCCTGAAAATCCAGGGAAAGTTATGGAATTTTAGGAATTTGTAATAACTCTCCGATTATATCATTTATCTCGTTATCGCTTTAATTACCGGACAGAAATATTAATTTTTTTCTCTGTTTTCTGTTGATCTCTCTTTTACAAAAATGAAGTGCTGCAGTTGAGCTTCTCTTTCTCAGTAAACAAACGCGCATGGTTGATCGTCTTTACGTGAAAAATTTTATAAATTGTTTTTTTTTTTTTACCGTTGTTGCATCGTGTACGCGCATAGGGGCGTGGCAGCGAGAAGATAAAGCGAAGTGCGGATTTAGTTTTACAACTATGACGACGAAAGCATTTTTCTTGTTATACGGCTTAACATGCCACAGCGAAACATTGCGAGGCACGTATTTCTTTCTCTCTGGGTCTCCGGAACTTTGATTTGAGCCGTATGAAGCACTCTCACGACCTTAATTGATTCTAGCTGACGTACGCGCTACTGCTCCGAGGAGACGCTCACACAGACTCAGCAGAAACGTGTGATACATATTTAAAGAGGAAAAAGGGTCGCACCATTTTTATAGCGCAGCTACCAGTTTCACATACGACCTCTGTGTCTGACGAGCGCGAAAAGTGTCGTGACCACGTTTTTGCGGTGTCTGGCATACATCAGTGTCTCGCTTTCCTTAAAAAGCTCGGGATCTCTCCACGGTATTACAGCAAGCAGATGCAGCAGTATCGTAATTGTAAATTTATCTAAAACGTATTAATGTGCGAGTAATCTTGAATGAAATGCGAATTATCAGCCGTGTGTATTCGAGGATTATTTTTTTTTTTTTTCGCAGCGAATCGCAGTATATTTTTGTCGAGAAAGTGGCACTTGAAGAAGAAAAAGCTAAGAAAGTTAAGAAGGCGTAATTCAGTTTTCACCACGCGTTGAACGAAACTTAAGTCCCGTCTCTCTTTTCTCTTTTGCTCCGTTAAAACTCCGCACAAAAATGTCGCGACGACCGGGATCTCCCAGCGTTTCCGCATCGCATTAATTACAGCGCCGGATTTCGCGCAACGCAATGATTCGACGGATTATTTTAATGAAACTGCAAGCACCGATACATCCGGTGTAAAATATGCTCCAACAATTTCCCGCCAATTATTATCATAATTGGCTTATGAATATGCATGCGTCACAACATTAACCTTTGTGCCTATCGTTTCGTCCTGATGACGTTTATGCGTAAGCGCACCCCACGTATCCATATACGTCGGCGCCATGTCGGTTTCGCTATTGCCCAAACATCTGCACACTGCGGATGGAGAGCTGCAAATGTCGCTGGAAGAGCGGATAAACCACCACGTTTCCATGCTGCAGCAGCAGCAGCAGCAGCAGCAGCAGCCTGATTGATCCGTCGATAATGAGCGCGCGCACGATGCACAGCAACGTAAATCGCATAAATCGTGAACAGAAATATGACGGGCCGTTTTATGCGGCAGCCGAACCCCTAATGCAGTGTACGCACATCGCGTGAAGAGGCCGCGCGCGTACGTGAGTGCACTTTTGCAATTTTCATGATTTATTCCGCCCGCGGCGATCGTAATCGACGTAAACTCTGTGTCGAGCCGTGTATGACGCCGAACAATGTATCCGGCATAAATACGGACGGTGCAATTTCGCAGCCGCGTAATACGGCGTATCAAAAGCGTTCTTATGATTTTCATGATACCCATTCGCGCCGACCGTAATCAGTTTCGTGATTGCATCGCGGGATGGCCCGATCGAAAAATGATACATGTCGCGAATCTCATTATATCCGGTGATTTATTTATCGCTTGTCACTAGCGTGTGTCGTTAAAAAAAAAATAATGAATATAAGTAAGATAGGATTATAAATGCAGTTCCAGTTCGGGAGAGATAAAGCGATGCAATATGTACGTTACGCACACGTTAAAATCTTGTTGCAAGCCAAAAAATACTTTTTCAACTTTTTTGTTTGTACTTTCTCTTTTACATTAGTGATTTATCACACGCGCGTTTTTTCGATTATCACGAGAAATGTAAATCCATGGAGTGATATTTACAGTGCGATTTTCGCAAATTGACATTATAATGCACTATTAATCTTTATACCGCTTTCGGCTTAAAATCTGTTGAAGCTTATACTGCCATTTTTGCTCACTGGTAGGAATAACGCGCGAAACAAATACCGTCAGTGGAAATATCGACGGTGGAAATACCTCGCTATAAATCTGTTTCGGGCGTAGCGTATCTTGAAGCGTCAGCTATACGGTACAGTTTAACTATATTTTTTCCGGCGCTCTCTGCCCACAGTTTGCAGAAGGAACAGAGCCACATGCGATAACTTTCAGCTGTCATTTCGCAAACATAGTCCCGATCGATGAATTTCGCGGGAGTGCCGTGGACTGTCTCCCGTCCTCGCTCGATCTGTCGCTGGATCGAAAACAAAATCGCCCGGCAATATAAATACGGGTCGTCAACCCCTGGGAAAATGGAGACGACACCGGCAACGCGTCGACGCGGATTATTTGGCCAGCCGTGCGACGCGCCGTGCGGGCGCGCCGTCGAAACGAAACGCGACGCCCCGAAATCGACAAATTCTATTAATACCCCGCATTAATATTCGTAATTGAGCGAGTATTTCGCGCCGTCCGGGATTCGGTTTTCCGCGGATCGTGCCCGACACTTCGACGTCCCGCGCTTCGACGGGCACGTACGACGGGGAAACGTTCGGAAAACCAATCAACGATGCTACGCGTGATGAGAAAAATTTTTGGAATTTGCAACATACGGATCATATCGATTGCGCCGATACACCGCGGAAACAGCTTCGGGCGATATCATAGAACAGCGAATCTACATGAAATTTTATTCGGATGATGATACAGTTTGAATTCCACTTCTTTCTAAAAAAAATTCTTTAAACAATTTTTGACAATTTCCTACAGTTGACGACTTCTCAAGCCGAAGAAAACAAAAGTCTAATTAATTCCAAAGTATAAATTGAAAGATTTTATTTTAACGAAACTTTTTACTAATCAGACATAGTTGTCAAAGCTCGTTAAATCTTGTTTCGCCGAAGAACTTTTAAGCGAGAAAAAGCGTATGACTTCTTATTGCCTCCTTTCTTTCTTACGACCATCTTCTAAGTTTTATAAAGAACGCTATAAGCCGGATACATCGTAAGATTGTTTTTCCCTCGTTATAATGAGGGCTCTACTAAATACATGGGCTTTGTTTCTTTGAAGATTAGACGTGATAGCTGAGAAAACAAGCTCTTGACGGAGATTAATGACGGTGACCGTACATTGTGTCGCACAGGAGTACTTACTCCATCGCGATACATGTCACCCGCATTGACACGTTCGACGATCAACGTCAAAACACTTCAAGTTTTTCACTTAGCTACAGCTGGAAAACAATTTCGCGGCATTAATGCGGGTAACAAATGACGTGCCAGTCGTAAAAGATGAGGCGGACGATCGGGCCGAATAATACGGCTAAGACCTGGTAAATCCGAATGAAAATATGACGGAATAGTAGCGAGCCTTATGAATGCGGCATAATTTAAGCGAACACGAAGGCGCTCGAATTCGTCTGATACTTCATATTCGAGTACTCAGGATTATCCGGATCATTTCCGCGTATCCGTACTCGGTAATCGGATTTTCTGATTCGACACCTGCAGCCATAAAAGCAAAAGGGTCAACTGCCTTTTATGTTACGTTTTCCATTCACTGACAGAATCAATAGTACGATCATATAATACGTCATAATGTGATGATTGAGAAAATCTTATTTCAGATATATCTAGGACGTGTGAATAATTTTTAAAAATTTGAATTATTTCGTTTTGAAAAATTATTTGTTTTGTCAATAAAAAAAAATATATATATATATATTTGTATCTATATACAATTTTATACATACAATGTAATTATAACATTATTATTACGTCAATTTTATTTTAATTATTCGTATGTAAATATTTTAATATCACGTGTGAAATGGCACATGTTCAATATTTTTACCCCAGTTTCGCACGCGCGTATATGTATATGTATATGTATAGCTGACACGCTGGGCGCAATTACGCGCATCCAAATTTAATATCGTTGCACGATCGGCAAATTCTTCGGCAGCGTTACTGTTATCGCATGGCAACCAATACTCGGAGGTACTTAATTAATTAACCGTTATCAGAATTTTACTCACCGATACACGCGCGACGCCGAGAGTTTCAAGAGGGGGATCCTACACGCTAATTAGTTACCGGACCCTTTGACAGTGATACTTTTTCGCGCTTTGGAAACACGTGCGGAAGTAGCGCGATAATGACTTCTCGCATAAATAATAGTCGGACAATATCTAACAATAGCTTTTGTGCAATATATCTCAACTCTCAATAACTTTTCTCGAGAATTCAACTTTTGTTGAATAGCGGCGAATAGAGATTGCACGGGAAACTTCAACGAAACTGGATCTGCAATTTTCCTATTTTTAAATTGTATTGTAAATGATGTACTCGTATAAATCTCTCTTGTCTCGTTGTTGTTACGTTTTATTATATAATCGTGACTAATTTAAGGCGGCAACGAGACTTCATTTTTAATTTCGAAAATTTCTGTATTATTAAACGTTTGAATTTATAGATAAAAAGATTTCGAAAAGCGAAATCTGTATGCTCTCAAAAATAAGAAAATGCTTTTCTACAGATAATTTTCGTCTATTTGAAATGTACGAGTACGAATCTTCAGTAGATTGAAGTATGACGACTAGTATGCGCTATATTATGTTGCAGTATTTGAATTGATCGAGCAAATAAACTCGTTGAGGAAACGACGAGGGAGACGAAACTTTAGAGTCGAGCAAACTTTACGCTAATTACCTCCATGGTATTTTAACACTGATACTCTTCGACAAGTCGGAGCAGCGATCGAAACGCGAGCGCGGCGGCGGAGGAGGTAAACGCTACGCGTTTACTGAAATTCAATTTAATTCCTCTTTTCTGCGAACGGAGATGTGTCAAAGTGCGCTTTTAACCTAATCAGATCAAGACACTAACAGATAATGCCAAGGTGCTTGCGCAAACTAAACCGCGTATCCGCGTAAACGGGTGCAGCAAAGTTGAGCACGCATCACGACACATAAATAAATTTAACTTTACGTGAGGGCATAATTTAATTTTAAATACATTCGCACGGAAAATTATTTTACATTGATATAGTATGTGCGTGACATAAAATGTAAATTAGTTTCAATTATTAACGATTCCATTGTCACTACTTTATTATATTAAATTGCTAAATGTGTATATGGAACAAATGTGACATATATTATCACATATTCTACCTTTGCTATACTATATATTGATATTAACGAGAAAGTTTCTCCAAACAATTAACAGTATCATGGCCATTGCAAACATAAAATACGTCGGGAACAAAAGGCAAACGATTCTTTGGTATATGTCCAAATGAATTTATAAACACTCCCACGGGGCATGCAATAAATATCTAGTCGAATACATAAAATTACTTTACAGCAAAATTTCTGAGATTAATTCTCGCAATGTCCACAATATTTATATACAATTAT
>NW_017305072.1:544037-549085 GCF_001594115.1 Trachymyrmex septentrionalis
GTTTCGTGCAAAACGAATCGCGAGTAGGCACGCGTGTAAATTTGATTACTAGTTTCATAGAGTACGCGTCGAAAAGGGTGTGCGCGTTAACGCGGTAGTTTCCGGCCGAGCGCCGCAGAACGTTGCGTGAAATTTTTGCGAGCCGGACGAACTCGCGAAGTCCCGTTTTATTTTTCATATCTTTCGTGAGATATGAGAATTTCTGTTCTCTATTTATTTGCTAAAAATAAGGGACGTAAAAGGGTGGGCGCGTATACGGTAACTCGAGGCAAGTCAAAGCCTCATGAACGTATAACGTAATAAACACAGGCACGAAGGCGACAAGTGTATAAGCGCTCTAAGCGTTTAAACGGCCATCGAACAAAGGAGCATTACGTAAAGTTGCTGCTATATGCACAAAGCCAAATCATGCATCCAAAATAGCATGATAATCATCAGTAGCGTATAAATTATTCTTTTATTTCTGTGTATTTCTAATTTATTCTATGGTATTTTTACTTATAAAGACTTTTACTCTGAGACATAATTAAGCGCTCCAGAATTTATACATTTTCTCCTGAGTGTATAACGAACCAAACGAGGAACGTATTCTGCATCTCTTGGTTTTGTATTTATAGTCTATTAAAAAATTTAGTCAGTCTAGGACACAATAAATGAAAAATTAGTTTGACTCGTCACATTTGTAATCACGATTCAATAACTAATTCCTAGGAGAAGACGCTATCGATATGTTCATTAATGATTTTTAAATGTTTTAATATTTTCCAAAGATAAAGACAAGAAAAATATTCGTGTGAAAAATATGTTTTAAATTATAAAAGTTGATTTTTAATGCGCTGCTCTATTATTAAAATGTATTTATTCTAAAAAATAATATATGTGATAACTCCTTGTTATTGCACACTGATAAAGTTATAGCAATACATGTTTGTTTAAAGTTTATTTTTCCCACAATAATATTTATGAAATATTTATAAGAATTATTATTATCGTTTTCTAACTTTTTATCATGAAAACAATGAAGTGAAATCGTGTGGCTTCAATCAATTAAGAAGAAAGAATAACATGAAATTGTGATCATTTCTGCAATAATTTAATCTGACTTTAAAATTTTTTAAATTATTATTTTTTCTTGGATTAATATTTTTTTTACGAGATAATAATAAACTAATTTATATAAATTATTTTTTTATTCAAGAATGAGATTTTTTATTTCTCTAGCAAAGTTAATTATAATATCATTTTCACAATAAGTATTTCTATTCTAAAATTCTCTATGAATCGAAATTATTTATTAATGAGTTGGTAAATCGTAATGAGTTTACAAAACATTGAATAAAATATAGAATAATAGTACATTCATTAAAATAGTATATAATGCAACAAAATTTTTTAATTTTTACATTTGCTTTATTATTCATGAAATATTTCATCGTATTTAGTGAGATAATGAATAGCGATGAGGTTATCTGTCAAAACGCGTTATCTATTTGAAACACGTGTGAGATTTTGTTGTACTAGATTTGCTTTACGCAGAGGACTGTGCTAGATTCACGGATGTAAAAGGATTCGTACTTCCTGCGCGTTATTCTTCTGTTTTAATATACAATAGTACGATGCACGATGCATGCGATTAACGTCGGGAGTATTGTATAATTATATCACTCTATGATTAATACGCGCGATCGTAATTTAATAATAACCGCATTTTCGCAAGTGTTGAATGCAACGAATCTAAAAGATGGTAGAAGTTTGGTATCAGGCGGAGCAATTGTGAGATAAATAAATTATGGTTTTTTATTTCATTTATTACGCGAAGAATATTTATTATTTTATGCTCAAATAAAAATGATTTCGCTGGATATTAATTATTCTAGGCATTGCTATAATTTACGTATATTTGTATTTCATAATTTAACACGTAGTTTTTCAACGTAATCAGAACTCCGCCCGCATCATAACGGTGTGAGAGATGTACTATTTTTTTATTTTATTAAAGTAACAGATTTACATGAAAATTATACCAAATATACATATGTGATATGTAAATGTATATATGTATTAAATCAAATGAGTAAATATAACGTTTTATAGAGATCTATTACTTTAAATTAGATAGGCTAAAACGTTTTTTATTTATTATAAGTTTTTAATCTTTTAATTAGCGTAACTGTTAATTTATTCTATTTTATATCTTTTATCAAAAACACACACTGAAAAAAATTGCTGGTTGTAAATGGACGAATCAGAATTTTCTAATTAAATTTATAAGAATTCTAGTTGAGATAATCGGAATTCTGGATGATACAATATTTCTGGTAAAATTATTAGAATTCTTATTTTTACCAGAATAATTATATCAATCAGAATTCTAGTTATCTTAATTGGAATTCAAGTAGATTTAACCAGAAAATTCTGATTTATTTTTAACCAGAATTATTTAATCTAACCAGACCATTTTTTTCAGTGCATGTAAAATTTTTAAAAAATATAGTCAAAAACAATATAATAAACGTTAATTTTGTGATTCATTTTTTACCATGTAACTCTTTTTATATCAAAATTATTATATACATCATAAATTTAATTTTTGATTTTGCTAATTGAATTTGAATAATTAATTACAAAAGAAAAGAATGAAGTAAAACTAGGAGAAGAAAAATATATGTTTTCTAGAATATAAAATTTGTACTTAGACTTTGTCATGGTTTTCTTACTTACTTGATGAAGACTGAAAAAAAATTTTCTTCTCAAATATTTTGTTAATGTAGAGTTTGAAAGTTCTGCTTTAATTTTCTACACACATATGTTTTTTAGATTAAATATTATTTAAACTAATATATAAGAAAATATAATTTTAAGAAATTTTTTCCAACATGCATACGAATATGAAATAAATATGAAAATATATATACTAATAATTTTCTTTAATTAATTAATTTAATAAAAAAGCACAATTACAATTTAATTATATTTACTCTTATGTTAATCTAGCTTTGTTTTAATTTTTCATAGTCCATTCATTCATATTTATCACTGGGTTATATATAAATTATAATATACTTGAAATATAAATACAGAGATGAGAGAGACAATTATCTCTCTTCATACATAATACATTATAAAGTATTCCACAATAATATTTAATCTCGTCACAAGAGATATTTAATCGGTTTCTGATAATTTACCGAATATGTATAATATTCTCAGTTTATCTCTACTAAAAATGAGATTTGAACTTATTTCAAATTACATTTTTAATAGAATTTAAAGCTGCTTTTATTTTTCCTTTTATTCCTTGTGCTTCTGCTAGCTTTATATTAAGTTAGCAAATCCACGAGTTTTTCTTTTAAATTGTATGTGGTACAAAGTTGTGTTTTGTAGCACAAATTAGTACAAAATGGGCACTAAATAGTTTAATAAATTTTTTCCATTTTGCTCATTTGGTTCTTCTGACTCGATAGAAATTTAATACAAGATTCATGTTTCATCATCTATCATGATCATCTATATTGTAAATCCAGGCATTAATCTAGAATCTATTTATACTTTTGGTTTTCGTTGATTTTTATTTGTGCCCTAATAGAATCGCGCGTATAAATCAGTGCAATGTTATTAGCGGTATGATGTTGCGGGTAATTATAGATATTTTGAAATAAAAGATTTGATTCTCGGAAAATAAAAGATCAACAGCCAACGTAATCGCGTGTGAATTTAATTTAATTGTCATGCACGGATTGTAACCGGTTTTCTATATTCAATTTGTCGCAATTTCACGGCGCCGGTATTAAATTGTTCGCTTTTTGTGCAATTAACGCCGATTAGATCTGCGCAATTAGCGTGTCGATATTTTAGGACAATTGTCGATATCCCGTGCGGATGAGTTATTGGTTTCTCGTTGAACTTCGGCATCGGCAGGTGCGGTAAATTCAGCCGTACAATTTCTAAATATTGTTGCAAATTTTTTCCAAACAAATATTTCCGATCTCCGAGAGAAACGAAACATCATGAATCATTGTAAATAAATTTGCAGCACAAAGTGCTCGTTGACGCGCCATCGATGTTGGACAGTAGTTCGTTGCAGTTATATCTTTCGCAAATATTCTACAACGGTAGTCGTTTAATGTACGCTAATATGTACATGTTGTAGCGTGGGGCAGATAAAGCAGATAAAGTTAGAGCGTTAGAGCAAGCGCTATGACAAAATTCGATCGACTGAAAACCAGCTCGCAGCTAGTCATAAATTTTCGGGCGCGGTTACAAAACGATAGCGCAAACAACGATGCGGAGGTATCATTGAGGTTTCGAGTCCCTATAGAGAGGCACTACGAAACGATTCAACAATCATCCATAAAGCTGATACTTTCGGCCATAAACCATTAGAATTTCATAAAGATCCTTTCATACAAGAATGAATTAGTCCATCGTTAACGGTATATTTCTGACGAAAATCAATTAAATTAAAAATGGAGCAATCTTAATTATGTAACCCTTATTTTCTCTTTCTATTTAAATTTATTAATCATTCGTTGCATATTTAATACTTTTTGTATAACATATACCTAAGGATACACAAAAATCAAAATGGCTTTGTACCTATAGCTCTTTGTTCCCTCCTAATTTGCAATATCATATGTATGAGCAAATGAATAAACCGATGCATGCACTTGTACGTGACGAGTATCAGAATGCAATGGAGCATAGCAATCCCGTCTTGCTCCCTCGGTCAACAAATAAACCATTGTACCCTGACCCAACACGCATTGTAACAGTATTACTCACGTGATTACAGCACGTAACGTCATACAGCAATCATATTAATGACGATATACGAACGAGAGACAATCTGGCATACTATCAGTAATTGGTTGTTGTATTGAACAGATTTCATGAAAGTAAAGTTAAATTTTTGCTTGGTTGCAACGTTCGGTTTGACTAAATCGGTATTGATCGAATAAATCAGTCTTTTTTAAACGATCTCTAAGTTCAAAATAGAAGGTGAGAGAGAGTTAAAAAACGGCTACAGAAATGCAAAGATATTGCGATAA
>NW_017305072.1:549185-567415 GCF_001594115.1 Trachymyrmex septentrionalis
TTAGAAGTTCAAAATAGAAGGTGAGAGAGAGAGAGAGTTAAAAAACGGCTACAGAAATGCAAAGATATTGCGATAAATGGAATGGAAATTTGAATTGTCAGAAGTCTATTTTCTAAATTTGACATATGATTTTCTGGCATATATATTATTTTAATCTCTTTAATTGATTGAATTATGAGATAGATCTCACAACTTATCAAATTTTTATATGAATTATGGAGAATTAAAATGAATTTCGGATATGTCTTCAATAACTTTGGATTATTCAGAATATAATGCTTGTGATGACAAACGTGTAAAGAGTTCACTTCATCGAAGATTCGTCTGAGAATGAACAGCGGCAGTTGCAAAAATTTGCTTGGTGAATTCGTTAAATGTATGAGGCTATTTAACGGGTGAGCGAAATAGCAGTTTTGCGAAAATTCACATAGGGTAGAACAAGAGAGGTATGTAAAGAGAAAAAGAGAGAGGAAGAAAACTGCATCGTACTTGGCGCATGCAATACAAAGCAAGATTATACATGGGGTATATTTACAATGGTTTTCATTTTGCGGGCACGTTACCGCAACAGAGTATCCGGTCGCATAGCTGATGCGTGTTTGCCACGGAATGGGGGGGGGGGGTGTCGGTACCTACCGACAGAAAACCGTGGAAAATTTCGACGGGATTTAACAATTATACGATATGTTACACGCGACTGTTGTACATACTTCCCCTCAGGGGAGTGGAGAATGCCCATGTTTTACCGGACACTGGGAAATTCATCGGCCGGCGAAACTCTGGTTCGTCAATCAATTCTGCGCATCCACTATTAAAGCCCGTACATCGATGTTGCATTTACCCGTCTTAGTCCCTTTCGCAAACCGCATTGTCGATCTGTGCGTTAACCACGGCGTAACACCACGATGGCTTACTCGGTGATCCTAGCAAGGATCAGTGGTCAAGATGGATCGAAAACATTGTCTAAATAGTGGCAAAAACCCAATATTACCTAATGATTTTTTTTAACATATTAATACATATTTTATTGTAAAACAGCATTGTTGTACCGTTAAATAAAACAAAAGTTGTTACATTTCGGAATTTGTTTGAAATTTTTATGTTTTAATATTTATTGTTTAATTTCCGACTGTGATTCTTTTGACGTGATTTTGCAATTATTTGTAACTAAACAAAAGCCACTTTGTTTTAACTTAGTATACTTTCATTTTATGATTTTTTTTTTTTCGCTAGTGCTTTTTATAATATAATAATACATATTATTTTATTCACGAAACAATTGTAATCGTTATTTTTATAGAAAATATTACTTTTATCTTATAAAATTTAGGATTTTCATGCATATGTCTTTTTTGTTGGAATGAAACAAATGGAGATAATAGAATCAGCGATACTTAATACTGCCGATATACCAGACGAATAAACATAGTCGAACGCTATTTAATTGATGAACGTTGGAATCGAAATGTTATTACGCCGCCATCAGTGATAAATGGCCGGTTGACTCGTTTCCCCATCGTGTTATTTTTCAACAAACAATTATCGTATTGTGCGTTAAAAAAACTAACATTCGCTGCACATTACATTTTTTTTTCGTTGTATTACACGAATTTAATCTCGTTCTCCGTTGGATCGCAATTTGAACGTAAATACGTTTTATGTGTGTAACTAAAAGGAAATGTACATGATATTATATTTTTGGTAGCACCGAAAATTTATCTCGGAAATGATTAGATTGTAAATGAGAATCAGACGCATAACGGACGTCGTTGCGCGTTTCAACGACGATAGATTGTTTGTTCGCGTGCATGAGGTGAGTCTGTAGCAAAATAACGAAGTGTGAAAGAAAGTTAATCCAAGAACTTCCGTAATGTTTATTGTTCACGATATCTCGCACTTACTGTTACTTACTGAAAGTTCTTGCGACAGCAAGCCGTATTCGATACGAATCGTCATAATCGCATTGAATTCGACAGAGTGTAGAGTGTTGCGAAAGAACTTTTGTCGTCGAGAACACTAACTTTCTGGTACCGTCATACATCAGACAGCAAAAGTCACTCTCTCTGTTGTAGGCGTCCAAGACTTCGCGACATATTCCTTCCATTTAGGATCAACAGCCAAACCTTTTTAGTTAAAATCATCCGTCACACGTTGACGTGATCATGACGAATTCGCATTATGTACAAATGTTAGAATCATGTTGCGTTGAAAGAATTAGAATTTCAAAGCGAGAGTGTGTTTTTAGAAATTAAAATAACAGAAAAATAATTTTAACGTAAAGTTAAATTTCGATATTGCGATAGGATTAGCTTGATTTGAATGAAGAAATGCAAATGAAGAAAAAGATTTGATTGGAAGCACGAGGAATATCGTGAAACAAATATAGCAAGACCTCGCATTTATTTTTATTTACGTTGAATTTATCTTATATTATACATTGAAACGATAACTCGAAATATCGATACGTCGCTTTTATTCATTCTCTGTTTGCCACGTTAAACGCACTTTCCCGCATTCCGTCATGAATACGAATTCGCATTTTGCGCCTCCGTTGGCGGAAAAATAAATTTCACCGTCGATTCGATCGCTCAGTTCTTCGCTGTCTTCCTATCGTCTCGGCGATGTCGCGTCTGCATATCGATAGTCGAGCGACGACGTTGCATGTGCGATGCAGAACGCAATTTTAAATATTGCAGTGTCGAAGTTAAACTGTTCCGGTCTGATCGGAATATGCGTGCGAGCGAGTTAAGCATCACATTACGACGAAGAGCGCTTTAGCTCACCGGAAATAGATCTACGTTTAATTTATTCGAGAAATTTGTAAAAGAAATTATTTTATCTTGATCTGATTTTTAATATATTTTTTTTTTTTATTAACGTACGGATCTTTTGTAATAAGAGATTGTTTAATTTATGGTGTTTTTTTTTCATTTTCTAGCAAAAATTAGTGTAATCGCTAAAACTAATATTTCAACCACGCATACGGCTTTTTTCATTTGACAGACACGTGAAAAAATATATGATGAGGTTTTTGTAACTAAAATACCGCTGAAATATTTGTCCAATGAAATAAAATATAGATAATCGATAGTAATTTAAATGAATCCGTACGATCGACGTGGTTTTTAGTTGAGAAATTAGGTCGAACGAAAAACAATATCATGCGACAGAGTGCAATCACGAGATGATCATGAGAGTCTGTACGTATGTATTTCCATTAAACATGATTATTCTGCGAGATGATGTTATTATCGGTGTAATTGTTATTGGCGTAGAATTGCGCGATAATATGCGATTTTCAGTACCGGCGAGAGGAGAAATTACGGGGTCCTTAGGGGTCTCCTCTCGAAACGTGCTGCCGACCCATGACGTGACAGGGTCATGACGACATGAATATTATCGACATTTAACGTAAAGGCATTAATCCACTTAAAAAGGCGTGCAATTTTTAAACCACACTCTCCGCGCGGTCATTAGCGTTCGTAAAGTTTCCCTTGAAAGATGCTTTGAATGTCACCGTCGTAGCGTGATGTGAACGTTATCGGCGCCAACATTATACCGTATTCGGGGAACATAAAATTTCATTCATACATCATCGCGTTTACGAGAAAATCCGCGCGAGCGATTACCGCTTTACATGCATATGCTTTTATGAAGTGCCATAACAAACAACGACAATATTCATTACTACTGCATGGCAATTTCCAGAATCTCTCATTAAAATTAGCATTCAAAATATGATAAATGTAACTTGATGAAATTGCTTTTGAATTTTTGATATCCCGCTTCTATTGTAATGATAAAATTTAGTAGTTTCACATTTTACATACTATTTGAATAATCGTTACTTACAACGTCTTATACATTTTTCTCGGCACGATCAGCAAAGCAAATTTGATAATTTAGGAATCATCTATGTCTACAAAGGTTCGTTACTGTGGTGTAATACGTGTGTGTGAGACACGTGTGTAACTCAGACGACTTCTTAGGACGAGCCAGGCGATTTCTCGACGAGATTGCACGACGGGTGAAGTTAGGAGGCAGCGTGAATTTAGAGGAACAAAATTCGTCGGCGGAGGCGGGGAGGGAGACGAATTAAACGTCTCGTGACATGTCAAAGATCTACCCCGGGAGTTGTAGGGAACATCCATCGCACTTTGAATACCGCCGGCGCCATATGAACGTGTCTCGCCGTTCGTTGAACGTGAAATTTCCCGCTCATCCGCCGCCACGACTTCCTCCCTTCTCGCCGCTATTTGTGAGAAGAAAATTGCCAGTTCTATTCGGACGTAAAATTCAATCTCGGTTCCCTTCCATTTGCAGATTAGCCGAGGCCTCCCAACCACCGCGCCTTCTCCCATCTCTATTGCCTCTGTGTTTTTCCTCTCTATTTTTTATGCCATCACTCTCTTTCAATGCTCCCTCATCCTTTCTCCTCTGTGTATCCGACGTACACGTCGCTTATATACGAGAAAATGTTTTCGGGCCGAAAGAAAACACCACAGTAGAAAGATATTCAAAACGATCAAAATTGGCGAGTATAAAAGAGCGCGCGATATAGTAAAGTACTTTGGATGTATTTTTGTTTGTAGAAGGAATTTTATGGCGCGACGTATAAACTATGTTATGTTTTATCATGCGCAATATAATTCCTGCACATTCTCATTTACTGGACTGTTACGATGAAAATGCCGACTATTACAAGCACGCACATTGTATTACTAACTCCAACCATCAGTTGCTTTGAGCACGAGATAATCCGTCATTTGTAAAATTCATAGTGCGCGGAATGAATGCATAATATTTTATTCGGACAAATAAATGTTCTCTCCACGGCGGAGTGTGGAGTGAACGGCCGGAGACGGAAAACGGTTGAAAAATTAGCGTTTGCTTTAGCGTGCGGGCAAATCGTATTCGACTTTATAAATCGCGTCTCTCTGTCGATTCGTCCTATCGGATGGACGCCGATCGCTGGTAATACTCATTGCGAGAAACGTCGACCCGATCCTGAAAGATTAAATATTCGTTCTCCCGCGGTAAGGGCGATAAAAGCTTAATCGGCTCGTCGATTAAAATCCCCGCAACCGCGGTTAAATTCACGCGGGAAAAAGAAATCACTTACCGCATCCGATAGGATCAATCAACTGCCCAGTTCAGTGCGATAACGCCCTTTTGCACCATTTCCCCGCCAAAAGCACAAAGAAAAAAAAAGATGCGCCAGCCGTTTTGCGCGTTTGTGTTCGAGCCACCGCTTTGTGTTACCGCCAGTAATCGTTATCTCGCCCACAACTTCAAAAGCACACAATTTTATATGTGATCATTACCATGAGGCTGCTGCCAAATAGCTTTCTACGTCTCCGCTTGTTACGAGGGAACGATGTAATCTAACTAATTACGAGCTATCGTTTATGCAAAATAAGTTGAAAAATTTGCACGCATAATCCTGTTATTATTTAACGAGAGATACCTTTTTTTTTTTTACGTCAATGCTAATGATGGAAATATCGTGGGATCGCTTAGCATATTCCGGCAATTTCTTTGCTACTTAGCAAATACGTCGTTTGTAATTTGCGACGCGACTCCACGCGCTGTGATTCCCCGAGAGATATTATTCGTGCAGAGAGCGTGATTACAAAATTTAATATTAAGATGGCAGAGAGAAAGGCGAGCAATGAAACAACCGACTGAAGTCTTGGTCCTTTGACGGAATATGCATTTGTGGCTTGGATTTAACATAGTCGCATGAGAAACGTGGAATTTTCTCAAACTAGAAGTGCGGAAACGACGACCTTGCTCGAAATATTACAAGCTATTGCGCGTTGCATTCCGCCGCTTTATGCTGGTTTACATTGCGCTTTACGTGCATACATTATATTGTAAAAATTCAAAGGTATTTCGCGGTTAAACTTCGTCTACGTATGTATGCCCGCGATAACAGTGTTATGCTTATTACTCGAGGCCATTTCACGGCCGACGAACAAAAACTAAAAGCATGTAGCTACTAAAGCATGAAAGTTTGCTATTGTTTGTAAATTATTTCATTTGTTTTTAATGTATTGTTATTTTAATGTAGAAAATATTGAAATGCTGAATTAATAAATATAACTTTTAAATATAAAACAATAAATGTAAATATTTATATCTATAATCGAATCGATTAATAAAGTACACTTCATAAACATACAATATACAAATAAAAGATTTAAATAAAATGTATAACATTATAAAAAAAAATTCTATAATAAAAAGAGTTACAGAAAAAGTTAAAAAATGTCGTATAAAAATTCTCTTTGATAAAAAGATTCTCAGAAAAAGTATTATTATTTAAAAATATGAAATTATGAAGGATTGATAGTGATATTACAATGTTATAGAAGCATAGTTATATTTATTACCATTATGATTCAATTAATATTTTCTTCATTGAAACGCAGATAAACGAGACGTTCCAGGTCGCTGAAGCAATCAAATGATTCGCTCGTGCATTCGTATGACTTTTGCTTTCCTATAATTCGCTTCATTGGACGTCTATTCGCAAGAAAGTTCATCCTGTGAAGCTCCGCGAATTTGTTGCACCAGTAAGCAAACAAACTTCGAACCATCTGCAATCAACACCGTAGCAATTTCTCTAGTAGTATTTCTATGTTTTACCGATTAACGGGATACAGTTACACGGGCAATGGCAATGAAAATGTAATTTACTTTAGGCGACAGTTACACGACGCTCCTAATTAAGCTGTAGGAAGAATTGTATTTTCACCGAACGAAAATGCATCGTGACTACTCACACTGCTCACGCGGAAGAGAATTAAATTTCTGCACTTCTTCTCGTGTTGCGTCTTAAAACGCCTTTAAATGCAATTGTTGTTCCTTCGTATTTCACTATGAAATTATAAATAGCTTTATTAAAATAGAAATTCGTGTTTGCGCGTGTAATTTTAAAATGAATTTTGGCTTTAACTGTTAGTTAATGCAGCTATTTTAATTAACGAAATGTGTGTTTAACTTCTGAAGCGATCTGCTCGATTAATATTCCTTCTGTACAGTTAAATTATCAATCTTAGAATTAATATCGGAAAACTGCCGATATATCTACCGGATATTAAAATATATTGACAATTCCCAAAAGATTTATATCGCTAGTATGTTAGAGACTTTTTTTATATTGATATGATTTATCTTCGTGCATCAACCGCTATTCATCTATAACGGTCCCAACATTTTGCGATATGAAATTTCGGCGAGCGCAATTTGTCATTGACACGGCAGTCAGAGAATTCAGTTGTTCTGTCCATATCTCGCAATTTCTGACAGTCAGTAGAATGGCTTTTAGATAATAGGAGTCGCTAGAGAAATTACATGCCTGCCGTATTCGCTAGTATACTGCTCCGCAACGTTTTAGGAGCGTACGTATACACGTGGCTGGTTGTGTAAAGTGCAGTTACAGAAAAAGGGAACGCGACGATTAATCGGCTCCCGGCGACAACCGGAAGACATATTGCTAATTAAAGTATGGAAAAGTTCCGGGCAGTTTGGCACACCGGCTCGTAATATACTTTTCAGAACCGGCGCGCGCGCGCGCGCGCGCTATGCTCCGGAAGAGAATTTTACGAATGACCCTGTTAGAAGCCACTCTAATGAGACGAGTAGTTTACAGCCATCCGTATATTTTCGCATCCAGTCCTTCTATTTATTGATGCTAAAGTACATCTTTTACGAAGACACGCTCGAAGAAATTTGCTATATAATCATGGAAATAATATATAAATTATTAAGAAGTAAAATATATTGACAATTCTCGAAAGATTTATACTACTAAAGTATATTAAAGACTTTTTTTTTATATTAATATGATTTATCTTTATAGCCTTTATAGCCTAAACCGCTATTTATCTATAATGGTTCCAATATCTTACGATATGAAATTTTAATGAACGTAAAGGGAGGTGGTTTTAACGAATATTCTTATTATAGAGAATCAAAATAGAGATTAAAAAGCATTATTTAAAAAGACAATGTTGATACGTGTTATTATGGACACAAGAACAGAGTTTATAAGTAAGGGATATTTATTTCATAAGTTTTGAAGATAACCGGAAGTTTCTTTAAACGATTTGAGAAAGCTTTACGTCGCGCATTACAAACATTACGGGATATGTCGGAGAACATATTTGGAATCATTCAACGTGCAGTGAGCTCCCGTATGGAATGCGTAGAATGTAGATTGAAATTCACGGTGAACATTTTGAATAGTCGGCATAAAGTCTACCTCGGAGCATGTGTCGATAAATTCATCCCCATAATAATCACACGCGAGCATTTTGCAGCACGTGCTTTTACGGCAACTTGTAAACGGTTGCAGACGTAACCGTTAATGCGCCATCTTCGTTACTTCAATGTATTATCTAGACAAATATGAAAGATACGTAAATTATATATTGAAAAAAATACCAGAAACATATCGAGAAAAATAAGTAGAAGCCTTATAGGATAGCGCGGAGATTTACACAATGGGAATACTTGCTCGTAAACGCTTCCATAAATTGCGAAATGAATAAATATCTTAATGTGTCTGGAAAGAGAAACGGAAACTGCTGAAAGCAACATAGTTGCAGAAAACAACATACTCTTCACGCGTATATTTGATTAATAAAAATTCTTAAAACGTATAACTGATCCGTTATAATAATACATTATTTGTTACTTTATATTTATGTTTTTTTTTTTCAAATAACGGTGCAAGAAACATTTTAGGAAAAATGAAAATAAGACATAATTTAATTTAAGAATAATCAAATTCATATGCATGTTTTAATATAGATAGAATATAATAACTGAAACAAAAGTTTATTTTACTTTATTCATATAAAATTTTTTTATCTTTTAATTAAGAAAAGAGAGTCAATACGTACAAATTCCAGTACAATGCTTTTGAATTACTTTTATAGCCAATTAATGTGTAACAAACGTTCACAGTGCAGTAATTTTAATGGCTAACGCTTTTGAGTGACTTTTATAGCCGATTAATGTGTAACAAATGTTCAAAGTGAAGCGATTTTAATGAACGAAGTTAATGCAAGTAATTTCCTTGAATTTCCTCGGATTATATCAAATTTTAGGATTACGGAAAATTTAATCTGTTGGACCACTGTATATCGCATTATAAGTATTTCTGAAAGAAGCCATTGACAACGTCCTAAATACAATGCAGTTTGTAGTCGCTCCGAAGCCCAGCTATCGAGACTTCCGTTGCAGTCGTGGATAATGGATCCAATCACCAGCGTTCCAAATTTGGAACACCGGCGAAATATGGTCACCGTTGATATACAGTATTCGTAACAATAGGTGCGGGCGTGCAAGATCGAAACTTTCAGCCCAGCTATTCATTCACCGTATTCCAACCGCTCGGCGCTCGTCAGCTTATCCGTCTACTAGAAACACCTCATCGAGATTCCGACCTTCTGCGCGGCGTGGCGCGGCGCGGAATGGTTACGCGCGGAACGCCGCACGAATTACGTCTCATCAGTGCGAGTAACGTGCAATATTCAAATTATCCTTGGCGAGCGCAGCTAATGAGAATATATGCAAATAACGCGCATCAGCGCCGGCGCTCTTCGTGATGCGCATCGATGCACCTAAGCGCAACGGTGCGCTGGCTTTACGACGATTGTTTAGCCCAGCTAATTACACGGTGCTACCATCGCTCTCGATTCACCGTCCGTCGTCGCTGATACGCGCAAGGCATACATGACCTACTTGCAAAATCAAGTTTGTCTTGCCATCAACAGAAAGATAAATGCTACACCTGAGTTACAATTAGTTAGCAGCAATATAAATAGAAGCAAATAAAAGAATTAATTAGCGAATCAAATAAAGTTTTGAAATTTTGTATTTTAGAAGAAGCATCAAATTAACTGCTAGATTAACTTGAGCACAGGGTAGATAATAAATTTATTTTTAGCGCTTAATAAGTAAATAATTAAATAATGTTTCGTAATATTACTAATTTAATACAAGTATTACTAATTTAAATATACTTTTAATTTAATTAAATGTACCATGAAATTATTTGAACTACTTTAGTATAATAAAAGGCAATATTAAAATAAACAGCTTTTTGCTTTTTGCAAGGCATCTAATTTCGCAAGCATCATAGAGCGTACAAAGAAAAAAATTCTTTGGGGCTAATGGGGACAATGCTTTTAATGTAGAAATTAATTTAATTTTTCAGTTTTCATTTTTCTGTTTAAGAAATATAATATCATACAATATCAAGGATATGAGATAAATATTGTATTCTCGATATATAATCGAAATCAATCGGCTACGATATATTTGACCTACAGAATGCGATTCGAAATTTTGTCCCACTATCACAGATCATAATTAAAACCGATGATTTAATTAACGCGAAGGTTTTATGGATGATCGATATTTCGTATCGTGAAATAATTTCAGAGTTAGTCATTCTATTCTGTACATCTTTTCTCAATTCTCTCTATATTGCAAAAGATATCTTTCCGTTTTATATTGTATTTCTCTTCAATAAACTATTACTTGTAATAAAAGCTTACAATTTATTACACTTTTTTATGCACCGAGGAATTTGAATTTTATCGTCGATTTTACAGATGAAAGAAATAACATACATTGACAACAGATATGAGTTTCTTAATTATTGAGAGTGAAAATTTTGCAAACGTAGAGATGTACATGTAACGAAATCCTCTGTAATACAGCTCGACGTAATTCATTAGTCGAGCGCCGTGCAATGTTTAATTTACTATTACATCAAAGCTTAATGAGGACACGCAAATATAACAAACCGGCGAGACCTGGTCGAGGAGTGTCTCGATTCGGTCGAGAATTTGGTAATTATTTACAGTGATTCAATATTATTCGGCAGCGTCACTGCCGAAATGAGGAGTAGAGACACGTAATTATTCGCTATGGGATCGCATCTACTAATTAGAACTATAGGCAAACGTAGCTGACGCCTTGCAAACAGTTATATCTGTCTGTATTAATCTTCCGAAGCGGTATAAGCGCCTCGAGCTAAAAGCTCGTCTTATTCGAAAAGGAAGATTATCTCAATCGAAATACACGATGCAGCATCGTCAGCTTACTTTACTTTACCTACAAATGCGAGTCATGTCATCAAACCAGAGTTTAATTGATCTGTGACAAATTTCGACTCGACTTTCCAGTTAAAAATATCTAAGTTTGTTGCGACATTTTAATTTATGATATTAAAAATCAATTACGTTATATTTACATTTAATTTACATTAAAAATAATGTAGTTTATTATTTATTACAACGCATTAAGATTACAAAGAAAAAATAAAATTTTAATAATTACACCGAGAAAAATGTTTTATGGATTAAATAAAAAAGGCTTAATGAGGTCAAACAAAATTTCTGGTTATAATTACAAATTCTGTTTGGTCTAACCGAAACGCGCCATTCTTGTCGGTTCTTTTTGTTAGTTTAATCAGAACATTTTTCTCAGTGTAAAAAAGAAAAGAAAAAGAGTAATAGTACTTTGATATTCTAAAAGAATCATTGATTCTCGAAATTGATAACATCTATCACTGAAATATAATATAATTCAATGAAAGGTGTAGATCTCGCTTTTTTTCTTTTTCTCTCTTTCTCTTTTTGACTCTCATTCTTCTCTTTTACACATTTATACATTTGAAATTCAAATGTATTCAAATTTTGAATAAGCAGAAATTATTTCACATTTGTAGTCAATGATTACACTGGCAATTTAACAATGCATATACAGATATTTATCAAAATTTGCATTCAACCCAACAATGAAGAATACATAAGATTTTAGGATTGTTTATAACGATGTAATCCTACATGCTTTGCGGTAATGAACACATATCCACATTTCTATACAGAATAATACTTGCAGCATTATGCTTTTATCCTTGGCAGTCAATTCACTAGCTAATCACTACCTTATATTTAATCCGGCATTCAAACTATGCAAATATCTTGTTACGATCCTCGATCATTTAATTAATTACTATCATCATGGCAGTCACACCAGCTCCGTATCGAGTAATTCGAACATGCTTCTGTATGAGTTCATAGATTGCCGCAGATGCGATCTATTGCATAGATTTGCATAAAGTCACACTGTACTTCATCTCAGAAAACAAGATGAAAGAGAAGAGTAAAGGCAAGCACAAAGTTTCTTCTCAAAGATGTATCAGTGTTTTCTTTTTTTGTTTTGACAATTTGACATGTGACAGATATTATAAAATTTACTGATCTGAAAACATTTTCGCAACTTGATAGTTTAGAATTATTATAGCTCAGAATTATTATAGCTCAGAATCGCGTAAACTGCATATATAAGAATCTATATATATCATATATCTTTCTACGAATAATTTAAATTCGATTTTCTAACGTTCAATTAATTAAGTTTATCAGACTTCTAAAAAATATGCAATTTTTATTAGAGTCAGTATTATAATATTAATTTTATCTTTTTCTAGTATTTTTTACATTTCTAAGATTATCCATAATAGCAATATATTTAGCGAACCTTAATTTTACAATCATATACATACATCACGATGGTGATTAAGAAATTCGAATGAATGCAAATATGCCAAATATACCGAAGCTGTAGTGAAAGTAATAATGCGTAATTGAATTGTTTCTCTTTAGATGTGGCAAATTGTTCTCTAACTTTTTTCGTAGATACGTGCACGAAAAAATCGTCAACAAAGTGCATCGCTAGTAAAAACAGATGAGGCGGCACGTCCTGAAATTAAACCGTTCGCTCCTATACTTCGTTGAACGCACGTATTCTTATTGTCTCATCAGCAAGGCACGGTGTGCGATATTCAAATTAGTCGCTTCGTACTGCGTCTCGCGAGCCCGCTGTCGTCTAATGAGAACGTATGCAAATAACATGGCACGGTTACGCCGCGCCGCCGCGGCAAGATACCCGCAATCGCGGCTGCTCGTGCAAAGCAATCATTTAGTTTCGCTAATTATCAGTTGGAATTACTATCGGGATAATTTAGCGAAGCCGATAATTAGCCCAGCAGTGCGTTTACATGCGCGGTTTCCGGATGCGAGGTCTTCCGGAAACACGGATCGCGGGCCCAGTTACAGCTGGCGAACGGCTACAGCCGAAAGGAGAATTATTGACGTCGCGATAATGCACCCGACGAATGACGGATCGATGGCAGTGCTGCACTAACGACGTCACTTGATTTATGCGGCGTATTCCGTTGACGGGCTCGAAGTAACGCGGTGTCGACGGTTCGCGCACTATTGACAGACTGTTTTTCCCGGGAGAGGCATACGGCAAAGTCGCACTGATATCGCCCTGCGCGAGCGGTTTGACGTTTTTAATGGAATAACGCGAAATCAATGGCCTATCATTTTTCAGGAAAACCTCCCCCGCTTGCCGCTTCTACATCTAGACAGCGCGATCGCGCATGTAACCACAATTACGCGCTGTTGAGCTAGTTCCGCGAGCGGTGCGAAAGCGAATCCAATCCCGCAAACAATAGAGCGGATCCAATTATATTGACGCTGAGTTTCCTTAACTTCGATTAATATACTTTAATGGAAGCTATTAATTCGAGGTAATCGACCTCATCGACGATGTCATGCATCATTAATTTTAACGTGCGTGTATACATGCCATCGTCCAACAGAATCGTGCAAGATTGATAAAATATATTTATATACCGATTTACACTAGGAAAAATTTCTGGTTAAAAATAAACGAACCTCTGAAGATTGATCATATCAGATTTCTGATTATCTGAACTAGAATTATAAATTGGTCAAAAGGTTTTCTCAAGTTTTATTAGTAGGTGACATTAATGTCGTTTTAGGCGTAAAAACTTTTTTTTCGTTTTATCAAATGTATTCATAACCCAATAGTTTACATATCGACGCGTCTTATAATAAAAAAAGTATCAAGATCGATAGAATTTATTATAAAAGAATACATCGCTTAAAAAAGGAAGATCTTGTTAAAAATGGAAGATCAAAAAACTTATTCGTCATGTTACCAAATGTTATATTACCAAAAGGATATGTGCAGTGTAGAAGATATTATGGAGATACTGTGAATAACCGCGTGTGCCAATGTTAGTTTCTAAAGTTCCGTGAGAATTTTTCTATCGAAGACAAGTCCCACGTTCTACTTGATTAAATACAGTGGATGATGATTGAATCAAGCCCTGATCGAAAATAATCCGCAAATACTCGAAATATCGCAGAACAGCTTAGAATATCTAAATCGAGTGTTGCTCACTCGCTTAAAAATCACTTGCTTAAAATAAAAGAGGAAATTTTTTGACCCAATATAATAGATTTAATCAGAAAATTCTGATTTCTCTATTTTCAAGCAGTATTCCTATTAACGCAATCAGACTTTCTTTCCAATGTATATATTATATTTAAAAAGAAACATTATATATTAATGACTGTAAAAATAGTTTTGAAAGCCTCGCGTAAACTGCGAAATGAAAACGGGGTTTAAATCAGGTTTAATAATTTATTCTCTGTGTATATATTATCCTTTTACACGTTTCGTTAAAATAAAGTGAAAACATTTGCTGCACCATTTATCGATTCATGATTCTCTATTAATACTTATATAAGAATTTTATATTTATAAAAAATATCTATAAAATTCTTATAATTACTCATGGAGAATTATAAATTAATAAATGGTACAGCAAATATTTCATTTTATTTTAATGAAGCGTATAAAAAGATAATGTGTGCATAAAGGATAGGTCATTAAACGCGATTCAACCCCAACTTCATTTCGCAGTCTTACGAAGCTTCCAAACCATTTTTACACGGTCATTGATAGCACCCCTGATTCTGGGCACTGTGCCCATTGTGTTGAATGGATAAGTCCGGACTTCTCTCTCTGACTCACGTCTCGGCACTTTAAAAGTCGTCATATTTCAATTTTTAGAAAGTCTCATGACCGACATCAATAACATTCTGTCCTAATATTTTTCGCAGATAGACTTGAGTTTTTGGATGCTTCTAGCGTGGCTAAAGTAATGCAAAATTCGGTTGATTTAGCCGATTTTAGAGAGTTTATTTCTCTCTAGGTTAGAGAGAAATATTGCAAATTGAGTATACAAAAGAAATTAAGAATTTATTTCTTAGAATAAAAATTAGTTTAACAAAGATAATACTGATTTAAAGATTTAATCTACACAGATCTAACATATTGAGATCAAAATCTGCAGATCTAAAATGACGCTTTCTTTTCAAGTTTTTTTTTTTTGAAGTTTCTCTTTTGATTTAACATGTTATCTCACATTTGTAAAAATAACATTTTACCATTTCACAACGATAAATCAGTAAAGAGTGGAATGCTTTTGTTTTTATCTTAGCGAGGCCGAGGAATAGAAATGAACGAATTAACACTGTTACGCGCTCTCAATTTACACTACTGAGTCAACTCGGAATAGTAAACTTGTTTGCTCCATAATTCAGCTTCCACGGCTTCACGTTGAAAGCCTCAGCAATCTAACCACGCACGCGACGTACAGAATTTTTCATACGCAACGAATTACGATTGGTAGTAAAAACGATAGTCCATGTTGGCAAAAGTTCTTTGTCGAATAGTTAGGTAGAAATTCAGCGAAAAAGCATTATAAAAAGTGTATTCTGCGTGATGACAAATGTATGCTAATTGTAATTAGCGTTATGAATTTCATACTAATCGTCATATCGTTATGTTATCCTTAATAATACAAATATCGTGTGATATTTGTTATTAATGGAAACTAAGCCACACAGTATTCTAAACATGATTTTACATTAACTTGAAATATACCTCGAATACATATTGCATTTTAGATCAATCAACGAGTTGCATTGATTCGATTTTCGGTATAGAATCGTTCGAATTAATTTGTATTCGTTCTAAACAAACATTAACTTGAACAATATAACGCTTTTGTTTATTGGCACGTCACGGCTCGGTTAAATTTTCATTGTATGCATTAAATTATAAGGTATCGAATACATTGATTGATTAGTAATTGATTATCATGTATTCGTGCGTGCTCCAATGCATTAAAATCTACATATTGCTTACAGTATTGTTTCCAAAATAAGCCTCGTAGAATATTCACTTGTAAATCTGTAATTGACATTTCGCAGCGCTATATATAGAAGTATTTCTTTTAAGAAAACTTATTAATTTAAGACTTGAATTTAGGTCATCAAAATTAGACTAATTTTATTTTAAGTTTTATCTCAATTTATCGAGTATAAAAGTGGACGTAACGCAGTAAAACAATAATAGTACGACAACAATAGAAGAAATTTATTTTCTTTTGGGAATATTCCCCTGGAAAAAGCGCTATGAATATCAAGTTACCGAATTAATACAACAGAAAATAGTGCAGAGAGAATAAAAGAATATATTATATAAGATAGTAGCTCGTAGAAAGAGGATAAGCGTACTTGCAGGAATATTTAAACACGCACACATGAGTGAAAAACGCTATATTCAGTCAAGGCAGTTTTTTATGCTTAACAATATTTCTTTTGAATTTATATAGTTTTCAGTACAAGATAATTGTACGTCGATTATTTGTTGAGCTTGAAACACAGTCCTAAACCAAAGCTGGAGTAGTAATATCACGAATTAAATTGACAAGCAATTTGATCCTTCGTGTGATTGCATTGAGGTCAAAATGACCCCAAAGCGCATTTAATTATTAATTTTTTTACTTTAAAGAACGAAAACTGTGAATATGGCAATCGATTAAATTCGCTCTGGGATCATTTGAACTCCGTTGTGACCATTACGGAACTTTCAAGAGGTATGATCGTGAAGGGTCCATATTATTGATGCATCTTAGAAAACTATTAATGATCGAATGATCGATGCTAATAAGCATCTTAAGAGCTGTAAACAATTTATTGCGGAAATACTACCTCGGTCGATTTGAACCAGAGAGAATCATGTGATAATATTAATCGCAATGATCGATATATATGTATATATATATACATAGAACGTTTTTTTAGACAATATAAATAAACAATATTAAGAATAAACACCGACGAGATTAATATTTAAGATCTTCGAAATTCTTCAAAGGTGCCTTGATATTAACGAGAAAGTGTCGGTAATGAAACCGCAAAACATGAGTTTCATTTCAGAGAGAACAAACGGTCTGCATGAGAAAGGAGAGGCGGTGGACTTCGAAATTCATCGGAAGCGCATGTATTTTCTGCCGGTGCGTTTGCGATTAAATTGCAGCGCGGCTTGTTTGCTCTATCTACCGGCTAGCCGACCGAGAGTACATATCGACGTCCATCGCACATTCTCGCTCTCGCTCTCGCTTTCGCTCGTAATACTCTTCCACTTCTCTTACACTATCATCGCGCTGCGAATGTGTGCAACGCGCTCCCGTTATTGTCGTCGTTCGTCGTTGTCGTCGTCTGTCGTTGTCGTCGTCGTCGTCGTCGTCGTCGTCGTCGTCGTCGTTCTCGTCGTCGTCGTTGTTGTTGTTGTTGTCGGTGATTTTCGCATCGCGTCAGGCCGTAAAGTTCGATCGCCGCCGCCGCCGCCGCCGCCAGCTGCACAAATGGCTGATGCAAAAAAGGCGAAGTGTGTCTCGTGCATTGTGCTCACCGCCATTGCGAAAACAAAAGTCTCACCCGTCTGTCTATTTCTATTCCTCTAGTCTGCCAACGCCCCGTTCCCCTTTGGATTACCCTCTCCCCCGTCCTAACGTAGTTTGAAAACATATTTTTCCTACTTTGTCGATTGTTATCCTGTTCCTCCACCTAACGCACGGTTACTCCGGGGTATATCCCAGCCAGCTGAAGCACCAGTGGAATATCCGTTTCAGACAGACTTCTACGTGAAATTGCAGTTTTCGTATGCTCTTCCCCTCGTCTTTTTTCTCCCCATCTGTTCATTCTGCTATCTTGCAGCAGCGGCGACCGTTCAATCGTTACAGCATTAGATTTCCTAGCGTGACTTGGAAAGTCGACTTGGAAAACGCATCCGTCGGTGAAAAAAAAAAAACGACTTTACATGGACGAGACGTGCGGTGCTTTTATGGCCCATTCGTTGAGCTCGTCGATTTATTTTTTACGCGCATCGAAAACGCGAATCGAGAACTCGTTCCACGACTCGTTGCCACGACGGATAAGGTGGTTGTTCAGATGATTGATCACGCGCGAATA
>NW_017305072.1:567515-568530 GCF_001594115.1 Trachymyrmex septentrionalis
CGGCCACGACGGATAAGGTGGTTGTTCAGATGATTGATCACGCGCGAATAATATGGCTATCGTGGATAGTATAGTAAAACGTTTTCACCATTCTCCTTCGTACACCAAGTTGTATCTTCTTCAACAAGAATGTCGCAAGTTTCGCGGCGGTGTGACAGCTCATTTTCGCGGATAATAAGAGCGAAAGATAGTCTGCAGGCCGTCCTGTCCGGAATAGGATGACGACCTCGTGTTCCGGACGCAATTACCCCCGCCGGAGATTCGATCGATAGCACTCGATCTAATCGAGAGGAAGAGAGATAGGGATGTTCGGCCAGACATTTTCAAAGAAACTGCCGGGGATAATCGTGATGACGATAATATCACCCACGGCCCCATTGTCCGTCATATTTCTGACAAATACGCGCGAGAAGGCGGATCCGTGATAATACCACAGAGTACTTTCGGCGGAATATAACGGTAACAGCGACCGTAACCGTAATCATAAGAGTAAACCGTTATTGTTACCAGGAAAACGCGCCAGGTAACGCTACTTATAAAGAAACATCTTGCTTGAAAGTAAAACGCTGGTAGCTAAACCAGCGATCTTCAAACCTCGTCTCTAATCTCGAAAGTTTCGCTCCTCCGCAAATTCGTTCGGTTCAGCCGTGGAATAAGAAGCTAGTTTCGTACCGAAAGCACGGTCCAGTAGTCCACGGTACAAAGCCTCGGCAAGCCTCTAACGAGGTGTCGCAGTCTCTGCAGGATAACTCCTGGGTCCCGCATGCTCCCGAAACTCCGTAATTAATCTCGGACCGCCGCGCGGACGGGTCGCATGGCTTCCGACCCGCGCCCTGCTTGAAACCATGCAGCATTCTGAATGCATTCTTCGAGAATATGTGTGCAGGCACACGTACACGCGCGTGTATATTTCCGTGTGCTGGTTTGCCGCTACAGTGCTTACGGCTATTTTCGAACTTGCAACGTGCTCTCTCTCTCTCTCTCTCTCTCTCTCTCTCTCTCTCTCTCTCTCTCT
>NW_017305072.1:568630-574593 GCF_001594115.1 Trachymyrmex septentrionalis
CCATGTGTCCCACGAACAGAAATTCTCCCCGGCTGCCTCTCTTTGCTCTCTGCGCTCGCTCGTTCTCTGCTTCTTGCGGACACATCCAAGAAAATTTCCGACGCACCTCAGAGACTGCGAATGGATACTAATGTAGAAGTTAAGACGCCTTAGAAGCAACGTTAAGTTCCCGTTGCGTGTCCTCGGCGAGCTGTTCCTTTGTTTTCTCTACCCAACAGTGATCGTACCTGACTCCAGCGGCATTACATCTTTCACATTGAGTCTCCCGTAAACTTAATTATTCGTTCCTTTGTGATTCGTACTTTGAATTCCTCATGTTGCATGATCTATGGAAAAGAATGTGCAGTGTTCTATAAAAAATCTGGGCTTTTTGCCATCTTAGAAGTTATTAAGTCTATTTGCAAGATTTTACAATTGCACGCCTATGCCATTATCGGTATCATTGATGAATGTAGAAGAATGAATGAATAATCAGAATGTCATCGGTATCAATACCGGAATAATTATTTATTCCTTTTTCTACATTTTCATTTGGTCAGTAATCTGTTACTTGATCAAATTGTGTGGTCAATTGTGACGTTCGAAATTTTTTCGATTACGCATGCAGTGTTTTGCAGCTTCTTTTTCTCTGACTTGTTCGAGGCGGCTTTCAAAATGTTGCAACTGATACTATTTAATTCTGTACGACAGCCGTACGTATTTTCTGTCCAACGCTCGAGGGAATATGCTTCTCGAGCGCCATACAAATGATCTCTCTCCCTACCTCTCTCTTTTTTCCGGACATATTATTTCGCTGAAACTTGACAGCCGCGTCCGTCGCCGACAGTATATGTTACGTTTACGTATTTGATCTCTACGGGTTATCGCACTGTCTCCTGGCACGCCAGCAAAACGCTGTCCATCCATTTTCCCCTTTTACGGCAGAGTTAAGTGCGTGGAGACGCATAACTCGACGGTTGAAGCGTACAAAAATATTGATCGTGCCTGGTCCGACGCTGCTGCCAGGGCGAAAGAGTCAAGTAAGAATTACCGCGTGCGCATACCACTATTAACCTGCAACAGTCATACAATTCTAGAGAATCTCGTGAATAGAAAAATGTTCGGCTCTAGACTCCACCAAACGTAGACTAAACATATCGCTTATGTATATGTGTTGTAACGCAACATTTTAATAATAAGGAATAATCATTTTTTAAATAATTTTTGGTAACTGTTAGTTCTGATTGTTGTAGAAAATTGAATGTCTATTAATTTTCTTCGGTAATTCCATAATGATTAATGATATCGTCACGGAATTGTTTTGGCTCGGCTTGTTCATCCAGCATTTTAATTATTCTACCTAATCCCGCATATTCTTTTCCCTAAATTCTCTGGGATGAAAATTGCAGGAGGCTAAAGTCGCGTCATTCCCACCGAACGAGTAGTTACAGGAGGGACAGTCGGGAGACTTAATAGCATCCCAACAACGAGCACACTCGGAAACTCGCCTCGGATAGCTTTTCTCCCACTTTAATTACGGTCAGGCATGCTTTAACCATCCTCGTGGGGGTCGCCTCGTCACCTCTTTCACCCCGGAAAGGAACGCCTGCTTCGCTACTGCATGCGCGCCAGCTAAAACCCTTTGCGCGCCACCGCCGGTCGATAAGACGTCGCTTCGAGAACTTTATCGAAAATGCACTGCTCGACACGCGTGGTCATTCATTCTCAAGCACAGTTCGACTCCGTCGAACGGGATAAGAGAGACAAATGTCAAAGTGGATACGAGGGTTAAAGTAATCAATTTATATTTGTCGTTCTAACAAAGCCAACGGACTGACGAGAATAGAATCAGAAATAACAATATATCTCGCTAATCAAACTCGCAGATTCTATAAATTTCTACCGCGTTATATACTTTTAACGTTAAATTATCTGATTAATTTGAAATGGATTTTTTATCAATAGTTACTTAACTCGGACGCCAATGACAAATCACCGAGAGTATCTTTGACGTGACAATCTCTATTAATAGGTCATTCGGAACGATTGAAAAATTATCAGCTTCCGTATGTCAGTAGATATATGCTGAAGAGGAGATGTCACTATGTCTCTGATAAGACACTTGCAAGAAAACATCACTTAAATTATTTAAAGAAAAGTAGTTTTACTGCAAATTTCACAAGATTTTATTAAAATATTATTAAAATTTTGTTACGAATGTTCATGAATATTAAGATGTTCAACTTTACTTGATTGAAGTGTTTTCATGTTCTCTTTCTTATCCATCAAAATCTTTTATTTTCAATCGTTAATAATAATAAACGTATCGATTTTCTCGAAAAGAGTTGAATTAAAACATTTTTTTATTAAAAGTATTTACGATCGGAGTAGGTATTGTGTAGCTATATGAAAATTTTGAACTGTCCATTGTGTTTTGTACCTCTCTATGCTTTTTTTTGTTGTTAGTCGGGGTTGCGTAAAAATGGTGGAATAGATAGAATAGAAAATGGATATTTTGAAAAAAGAATCATTGAACCAATACAATTACTGCGCATTATTTTCAATAAATGTAGGAATTAACGGGTGACTGAACCAATAGGAAAAAACGGTAGTGCAACAAAAGCTTATCGTTTTAAATAGCGACGATATCATTGACGTGTAAGAACTCGACCGATCGTTAGATACCTATTGCCAGGATGCAGACCGAGGAAAAATTTCTTTCCTAGCTGTCGGGGAGGATGCCACGAGATACTTGGCGAGCGGTTTCTCCAACAACGCGGCGCACAGCACAGCTCGTTACATCGAAGTTCGATACATTTGTCCGATACATCCGATAACTGCTCATGTGGTCGATACTTACACCCCAGAGATTCACTTGTCCGTACCGGTTTCGCAACGCATATTGGCCCTATACTCGAACGATACTTCGCTGGTTCCACTTTCGCAAAGTTTGTAACCCGCGAGTTACTCAACTTAAATTAAAAGAGAAAATGAAAAGGCTATAACATCGCTATTTGTTTGGCAATATTATATTATAAATTATAGTTAACGTTAATTAATTTAATATTTTTTCATAGCCATTGATGTATTTACTTTAATGAATTTAGTAATATGTAGATATTTATAACTGTAAACTTAATTTATATGTAATATTAGATTGGAACAAAAGTTCGTAATGTTACTACTATTTGAATCATGTCAAAAAAATTGACAATCATTCGATGGAACAAATTTTTAATTTTAAGAATATTTCTTTCTAATTGCGGTATGATTTTTAACGGAGCTGAATTTTTAAATGAGTAATTAAAGTCAAAATGCTTTGTTAATTCAAATTAAAGTGACAAAAAACTTAGGATCATTTTTTTAAAATAATTTTGTAGGAAAAACTTTAAGCTTTTAGGTTAGAAAGTCGAAAATTTTTGCAAGTTTTTTTAGACTTTATGAACTCACAAAGTGAGAAGAGATTTTATTTTTTCCAGCTCTAGTTTTCTATATGTAAAAATAAGCAAACTCAAAGACACTCAAGAGGGACTTTCCGAAAGCAGAGATTATAAGCTTTAAAATTCTTTTTTATAAATTAAATTTAAATTTCGTTTATTTAACGAAATTACAACTGTTTGGATTTTGAAGCGCTATAACTTTTGTCCTGACCTAATCTGTATATATTTACACTTACATAACATATATATATATATATATATATATATATATATATATATATGCATTACGAAAGTACTATAGCACGTTTAAATTTTTGACAAACATTATTGATCGCTTTTTACATGACTTGCGTGGAAATAGAAATTTGTTGAAAGCTCTGTCAATTATTTCGAAATTTCGAAACCGGAGTACTAGCTTCGGGAAAGTTTTATCTGGATCCCATTTTTGTTTAACTTCGTTATAATGTTTATCAATACTCCCGCTGCATATTTTTATCACACTCGACCTCGCACAGGGATGCTCGGGGCATCAAAATACCTCGTATCGAATCTGAAAGTTACTTTTGGGAAAGGCAAGCAAACTTCCCGACTTACCTACCCTTTTCAACTCAGGTTCAAGCCAAATAGCTACTACAGGGTTACTGGGAAATATCTTTCGGTGGTGTTTCCTCGGAACATAAAAATAGAGTCTCAAGAACTGTGGCAGATGGTATGCTTCCCCGAACGGAGGAAGTGCACTCGTGTTTGCATGTACTTTTGACAAGACGAATAATTCTACGTGATCAAAGAATGTGGCTTTTTTCTTATAATATATATAACATATTTCCAATGTTTTTACACTGGATAACATTAATATCTCTTTTCTGTGCAGCTAATAATTCGCGCATCGAACAGTTTACAAAAAGTCTAATGATTTTCTTTCTGATTCGAAGCTCAATTCAATCCCTATTTTTAGATACCTTCTTCCTACATTTTTACGTTACCATCGGTTTGCTATAAGACTCATCATAAGTACTCTTTAATAACAGCTCGTAATCTGCGGTATGAACTTCTTCCGAATCTCGTGGAATTACTTCTGCAATCAAAAGATCTTTATTGCCACCCTTACTTGCCACACCTTTATTCAGTTCTAATTTCTCAGTCAAATGTTTTTTTTATTGACTTCTTTCTGAAATTAAAAAATCTTTTTGTTTTAATACGTATACAGTGTTGCTACACTTGCATGTAATCATATACACATACATATTTCTTTATGTTAGATACTTAACATTATATTTTCTCTTTGCGATGTACATTTGTCTGTGTTTTCCCGTACGACTGTTTTTTCACTTTTTGAAGTGACTTTTCTTCGCAAACGTCATTAGCCTAGCATACATTGACCTTGCATACATTGACGAAGAGATCCTTACGCCTCTGAGCCTCGCATTCATAAACGCTTCGTGAACGAAGCGTGTCCTGGTTGCGTGCATAAATCATCGTTGCACCAACGCTGCTCTTCCTGACCTGGAGTTGTCACCGTAGTCGCAAGTCGGCTTCGTAAATATTTCACGCGCGTTCCAGATTCGCGAAAAACTACCTTATGACGCGAACTTTTCGCTCGACAACTCGCAGACAATTCGCGAGACGCATCGAGGACGAAAGGGCGGAAGGGAGATCCGATTGATCTCGAGGACGAAAAAGACAAGCTGAAAGATTCAATGCGGCTGCACCTTGGATGCTTGCATTATGTAAATGCTCGAGTATTACATTATGTAAGTGCACAGCGCACCCGGCGTTGAATAACGTTAATGTCGCGCGAGTGGCCCGATCGCCTGGGCCATAAATCCGATTTATACACGAATATGTCCGCTCTAGTAGCCGCTAAATCACCCAGCTTTAAGAGCGAGATAAGGCTTGCATCGATTGCCAGCAGATGAAGTGGCAGGCACGATCCGATCTGCGGCCGAGCGCATCGGGGGGAGAATTCTACTGCTTTGCGGCAGCTCGCGCTCCGTCGTTTCTCTGCACCCTGAAATATTCAGCGCGATTCACTTCAGATACCTGCATTATGTAGCGTTCGCTTACAGTTCCTTTGAATGACTATTTCATCGATCGGGTAATTACTCGCATGGAGCATTGGCGGATAGAAGTAATTTCTTTCCCCCCAGCCGCGTTTCTAAGAGCGAGACTCGACGGCGGGATTACGGATGCACTTTCAACGACGTCTTACGTGCGATTCCACGAAATAGCAGTTCGCCATCAGCACGATGAATAGAAACAAATTTGCATATTTCAAAAGACACCAGCTGGCTTTGGAATTCTGATGAAATTGAACGGGGATAGCCCTTTCTCTTCCTCACTTCCGAATTTAAAACAATATTTTCCGATATTTGTTCTCCCTCTTTTCTCATTTTTACTTATTGAATCTTTATGTAAAATCTTTCATGATTATGTATACTTTGCGAAATTTTGGAAGATCTTCGTACGAAACCAGTTCGGGATGTTATCTTCTTGTGCTCTATTCTTCTATGTGAAAAGCTCCACGAAGCTCCAAGTTTCTTTTGA
>NW_017305072.1:574693-578891 GCF_001594115.1 Trachymyrmex septentrionalis
TATCTTCTTGTGTTCTATTCTTCTATGTGAAAAGCTCCACGAAGCTCCAAGTTTCTTTTGAAGCATGAAGGAAACAGTTTTTCCCTTCCGCTAGTTAAATTATTATACAATCTTCTCTGATGTATCAACTACATTATATGGATATTATTCGTCTTTATAAAATAATCATTTATTGTATAATACGCTTCTGCACTATCCTCTATTAAACATTAACGTTCCGGCGTTTTATGACTTACGTTATCGCGCGCAGCGAAATTAAAACGCGCATAACAGCCAGCCAGTAAAGTAAAGAACACAGGAAACACGGCGGAGTGTTAATAGTTTGAGGTACTTTCATCTCGGCGGAACAATATCTGCACGAGACCAAAAATGTACATCCACAACCGCGGACAAATATATTACGGTCGTTCTTAAAAGGTTCTCGTGTGCAGGATTAAAACAAAGATCGCCATTCTCCATTCTCCCCTCCCTCTCTCTTTCTGTCATTCTCTCTCTCTCTCTCTCTCTCTCTCTCTTTCTCTTTCTGCTGTTTTTATACATACAAGAGAACTTTTCGGAAGCTTAACATCAATGTCTACGTTATCTTCGCATACTGATTCGACACGAGGGACATGGTTAATCGGACGAGGGTTAAATCCGTTCGCTTAAGTCACTTTGTTATGTAAAACCGGTCGAGACGAAGGCATCGAGCAAAAGGCCATGTCGCTTCTATCTCGACAAAATCGCCCGTTATCTCATTTTCTCTCTCTCTCTCTCTCTTTCTCTTTTTACTCTATACTGTAAATCGACATCGGCCGCCGCGCCGTGTTGCTGCATCGTGCGCGGCTTTCGGTAAACTTTTTATTCATCGTGTCCCCCGGGGAGATCGAGCCGTGCGGACGCGTACGTGGGCGTGGGAGTATTAAAGGAAAATCGATCTCTCTCATCGAGGGAGAAAGAGAGAGAGAGAGAGAGAGAGAGAGAGAGAGAGAGAGAGAAAGGGAAAGAGAGGGATGCATTTCCCATACACACCAGTGGTCTGTGGTACGCAGCCCCTTCATTCGCTACCCGTTCGTTCGGTCATCCTCCTCTCGTTTCTCCACCCGCAGTTCGCAACCCCTTTCACCCCGATACGATGTGAGCGAGTGAGCGAGCGAGCGAATGGCGGCGGCTACAATGCGCGGAATCCTATCTGGAAAGTTTGAGCAATACTCGAAATTCTGGGTCAGGCGAATCGTGGCTTCTCCGGCAAGTCGAACGTCCCGTTCCGTCCCGTTGCGTCGCGGCGCGCCGACAAATCTCTAAGAAGATCCAATAAAATCGATCCCGCGGACCAACCGACGTCTCTCTCCGACCGATCAGGACCCTACCCGGCAGCGGGCGCAGGTATTATCGGCCAGGGATTGCTCGGGGAAACGAGATTCCCCGAGTGGCGCAATGCGTTCGCTGTGAGCGAACTTGCGTACGACCACGATGGCGTCGCCTTCTACAATCTCGATTCAGGACGCCAGAATTGTTTTCAACTCCTAATATTATATTAATAAATCTCGAAATAGACAATATAATCTATGAAAATGAAAATAATTAATCTTAGAGAAACAGAGAATTATTTATTTAAATTTATCTTTTGTTTAATACACTGAAAAAAAATTGTTATTAAGTCCTTGTTTGATTAGTACTAATTAAATATATACTAAATATAAACATATACATTTACATACACTTATTCGATATAAGAAACATTTGATTTATTATTTTTTATATTGAGTAAATATTTACTATAAGTAAATGCTTAGTTAGTACTATTGAAAAATATATATATTAGGATTAGTAAATTCTTTTTAGTGCATAGATCTTTGACTTTTATATTTGTCCATTAAAATATCAATGATTAAAATATAAGCATATCGTCAAGGGTTTTTTTCTATAAATAACGCACGTGTTATTTCTATATATAAAATTTATTTCTATTTTTATAAAATATACATATATATGCATTTAAATCAATAAAAGGTGTAATACAAAAACGGTTACGATATGAAAATAAAATAACAAAACATAAGTATAAAACATATTGCTGAAAGTGAGAATTTTAGCATCTAACGATCTGTTTGCTCATCTAAAGATATCCCTACGTTTATTTTCGCTTTTTTGTATTAATTATGAGGACATCTCGCTTTACAATATATACACGGCATTTTACGGAGTGAGATAATAAGATTTATCGCACACGTTGGAGTTTTGCCTATAATTTCACGAAATCGCTTCAACGTAATATTAATTTTCATAATTAAGTGATAAGCCGAGTGTATAAAACATTGACGTCATTGCATTCTTGCTCTTCGTTTTTTTTTTTTAGAATATGAATAAATAACTCCTATTTGAAAATGTTTGAGATTATAATCTGTCTGTTCGGAACGGCTTTATCTACTGCCGAGGTACTGCACCACTGGGATTGAAACATTTATACGCGCATAGTGATATCGATGAATTTTTTATCATCGATTTTATGCAGTTCAAAACGTATTACCACGGTTATATATATATTTAGGTACTGTATTTTGCGTGCGCCTGTAAACTGATTCACTCTTGTAGGAACATATCCTCGTTCAAATAATGAACCAATTGTCGGAAATTGCACATACAGCTGATTCAACATTTGTAATTCTCTGCTATCAGAATTCACGAAATTCTGCCGCGGTGGATATATCGACAACTAAATTGCTGATGATTGAGGGAGCATTTCATCCTGTCATGGACGAATACCTGCCTTTGCGTAGCTCCGCAGTTACAACCAAATGAAATTTCTTGTACCACTATGACGTTTCCGTTTCCGCACTAAGCTAGGACCACTTATCTTTTTATAGTCGACGAGATCGGATCAGGCCGGATAATTATTGCGGAGCCAGCTTACTACCATTCCTCGATGTACTCTTCGCCCGGGTGTAATCTTCCTCGAAACGATCCCTCTTCTCCCCCTCTTCTCTTCCTGCGTACAAAATCTCTCGGTATATTCCGTACGTAGTATTCTCATTCGAGCAGACATCAGGTTTTGCCCTTCGTGTGCTTGTCGGCCCACCTCTGCTCGGTCTTAATGGAAGGTAATGTCTGTTGCAGTAATCTAAGCAAATGAATTTCTCGATAAATCACCATGAGCTCAATTCGTCCTGCGAGTCAGTTTTCGTAAGAAGAACCGACCATTTCTCTGCAACACAAATTTTATCTCTGTCGTGTGGTATAAAATCGGATTAAAATCTTCTATAGATAATTCTGAATGCTCCGCCATAATCGTAACTTCTGTGATGCGTCCATAAAAAAACATGTTCTACAATTTAATTTACAATATAATACTTTCGTAACATAACTCAAATTCGTATCGTGATAATAATAGAGAGAGGATAATTATAACTTATTAGAAAATGATTATTTCTAAAATTTCTCCAGAAATAGTGAATTTAATTGGACACGCCAGTGCATACTCAGTGCACGTTAAAGCCATCGTGCACAAATAGATGTAAAGGTGTGTGTTTAATATAAATATAAAAACAGGTTAAATCGCGAAATCCTTGATACACTTTATTGCATTGTTTAGTAAAATTTGTATTTTATATTATTCGAAATATTTGCATTTCACTTTTACATTTAAATTAGATGTATAATGGCTTTGATATGCACTAGTGCGCACTAGTGCGTCCAATCGAATTCGCTAATGGAAAATCACACAAGATGAAGTTGATTGAGTGTATTCAATAGTCATTATAAAATTATAAAAAAGTGATGCATTTCGAAAAGCTTTTTATTATTCAAAAGATGATGGATGTATTCGGAGACGCTATTGATATTTTATTTATAAACGCTATTTGTATTTTATTTAATCATTATCGTCCATTAAATGAAAATAAGGGTAGAATAAGGGTAGAATAACACAAATGACGCTAGTAGTGTCTCCCCGAAGACCCCGAACATATCCAATGAAAAATGCTACACATTTTCTTATCACGTTTATTTTAATTATAAGATGTATCTGTGGTATTCAGCAATTTTAAAGAAAAATATAAATAGGTATAACAATAATATCTATAACTTAATCCTTAACTATCCATTCTTTAGAAAATTCATATTGTTTCTTTAGACAATATCAGAACTCTACTAATAAATTATGTTTTGAAAGACTTTTATAAAGTAAATTCTCCAGGTTTTATATATATATATATATATA
>NW_017305072.1:578991-585709 GCF_001594115.1 Trachymyrmex septentrionalis
CGTGCCGCAGAAATTGATTTCAACAAAGTTAACAAAGTATCATATACTTATTCAAGTGGTGCTATCGAGATGAAATCTTTATTAGAAACTTTTCCGTAGGCCTCGTAATTCCCGTGGTCCGCGCGGAACTAATTCGACGGAACTAATAACGAAAGAATTTACGGAGAAGAGCTGCGATCGTGCGGCGAGGAACTTCCTAACGACTTTCTGCCCGGTAACTGTCCGGCCGTTAACTTCCCGGCGCTAGTGATTTTCAGGAAAGCAATCCGCGATCGCGCTTTTGAACCTTTTGCAGCTGCCTTACCGCCTTCGAGCGATCGACCGTTGAAATCTCATCCTTCGTCATTCTCGTAGTTCTTTCTACCATGCGCGTTTTTTTCAACGTTCCCTTTCTTTGCCTCTCTCTCTCTCTTTCTCTCTCTCGCCCTTCGGTTCTTGCCGCCATTTCGCATCCGAGCTTTCGACTCGGTGCTAAACTCGTTCTCGAAGCGACGCAGCACGACCTATCGAAGAAAAAGCGGGAGCCTGGAGGGAAAAGCGACAGGGAAAAAAGGTAGCGAGTCGCGACGGGATTGCAGACAGGGATGGAAAATAAGAAGTTACGAAACGACGAATGAACGCGTTACTTCGGCTGCACTTCTCGTCATGAGCGACTCCACCAAAAGAAGGACAAGGGAAAAGGAGAGTACGAGTTGCAGAGCAACAAAAAAAGAAAACGACGTCGCTCGTTCGTAGCTTTAAGTTGACAGCAGGGCCGGTTTTAATCTAAGTGTGCTAGCGGCCCAATTACACAACACTAGAGGACTACATCACTGTTGCGAATTTCATTAAGTAGAGTATGCATTAGTGTTTTAGCGGAGGCTAAAAGCTCGAAAATCATTTCTCTACAAGAATTTCCGATCTTTTGCGATTTTAATCAGTGGTTAGACAATGTGTTTAGAAACATATGAGATAATTGCAAAAAGGAAGCAGTGGAAGTTACTTTAATGGTACATTTGTACTTGTTTGCGACAATGCTCGGAACTGTTTGCTTCATAATGAAAGAAAAACGAAGGTGAAAGCATAGTTTCTCTAGTAACTCTAGAGAGTTCATTTGTTAACATCGTACTTTTATGCCTTTTTTTTTTCATTCTAGTCGATCTTTCAATTATTAACGTATTGGGAATGCTATTAGCGTGTTTACAACAGAAACTCTCTCTTTCTCTCTCTCTCTCTCTCTCTCTCTCTCTCTCTCTCTCTCTCTCTCTCTCTCTCTCTCTAACAGCAAGGAGATTAATAATTGGAAATAACTGCATCTCTTGCATTCCATTCATTAAAAATTATCGTTATAGCTTTTCTTAATTTACATGTTAATTGCTAATTGAAAGGACAAATAAACACATGCATTGAAATTAAAAGATGAATATTTTATCCATTATATTAAAAAATTCATGTTTATATCTCTTGTGCATTGCAAATCGCCATTTAATCATCATAGAAATCACAGCATAGGATTCATAGGATTCACAGCGTCAACATTACTATCAATATACAGTTACATATCACCAATATTTTTATCAACACTTCACTGTCAATATTAACACAGTGTTATTAATATTGCGGTATTTGTAGTCTCATCGTTATTTGCTTTATGTTCATTCAATTTCTCACGTATTCAATAATATTATGTATTTTTAACTCCGCGTGATTTGAGGTACTTTTTTTTAAAATTAAATCTTTTTGAATGTAAATTAATAAAATTATACAAACTATTAAAAGAAAAAATAAAAACTGATTTAATCACAACAAAATGCTAGAGAAAAATAGGTTCAATGTATTTTAAATAGAATATTATGTACATTTCGGGTATATTATATAAAATATTAGTTTTCATTTTAAATCTATCTAAAAAGCAGAAACTATCTTTCTCTCTGTTTCGCCTTCTTTTTCTCACGTCTTTAGACCATAAAGCCAATCCTGGAAAGAACTCTGAAGGTGCACAACGGTATTATAGTGTCCAGAACAGCTCGAAACTAATTTATAGAGTCTCTTAAGGGATCTTCTACGGCTGTAACGGCCGCCGATAAATAGAGAAACATGATGGCGAAGCGGAAGAATGACTTTGACTGATATTTAAGTTCTTTTATAAATACAGACATCAGTTCTCTCCCGAGGCATCTAACGGGAAAAAAAGCTTTCGAGATAGGCGAGATACGGAAAGATGAAAATTATCATGAAGGATATTGCGAGGTTAATCAACCTCTACAAATACATAGAGAAATATAGTGAAATAGAGAAATTTAAGGAAACTATGGTTCTCGGAACTTCCCTCGCGGGAATTCGCCGCTCGTAACTTACGCGCTGAGTATTGCAGCCCCAGATGTAATTTCATACCTTTATGTCCTTTCGATAGCGTACGCGGGGATGGGAAGCTTGATGCGGATACACGACGTATCCAAAAACTTTTTCCCGAACCGTTACGCTTTAGTGATATTTCGACGGTCGACACGTGATGTCGAAAGTTTCGCAGGGAGCGAGTGTCCCATGAGTGTCATAGTTCCCCGTAGGTAAAGTTTCGTTTAGTTTACCTATCATTGTACACACGGATCGGTCAATATTTGTTACACTACTTTATTGCCGTATCGCTGATATATTTTTTCGAGGGAAATCGTACGTTAATAAATTAATAAAACTACGTTTTTCCTTAATGTTTTAATTGCTCGTCTAACCAATGCAACGTAATTCGTTTTGCAAATACACGTAAAAGAATATTATCCTGGAGTTACTCGGGGAAATAATTGAGTTTTGTCGTGCTACTTTTTTTTCTGTCAGTTAATTTGTTGTCCTGTTCTATTTAGGCTCCATTTTTGTAGAAATATGATTAAGAGTGTGCGAAGTTTTCTTTATTTCATGTAAAATTAGTGGAGTTATATTAAGCAGTGCGTTACGATTTGTTAAATTCTCACGAATCTGGAAATTTACTAATGAGGGAGAGCTTGAGAACACGACGTACAATTAGTTAGTTTTCCCTCTTCACTTTCCAATTATCGCATCACTCCTTGCCTAATCCGCTGCGACATTCTCAGTATCGTGCATCTTCTCTGCATGGTTTCCCACCGCAACTCTCTAGTCACCTTATATCTACAGAGTGTCCTAAAGCTATTACACTTTAGCTTTTGAATCTTGAGTTTATTGAAAATTATCGAGTCAGACTGTAAAACAAAACAAGTCTATTTCTTTCAAGTCTTTCTTAAATTATAAACTATAATTGCATTTTTTTGTATGCCACGCACAAAATAGAATAGAAAATTAAATTTTGCATTATAAATCAATTACTAACCATAAAATACTTAATTACACAATTGTCGTAGCAGTTTCAACAGTTAAAATTTATTTAAGCTTAATTACGCGATGATTTATTATTTAACGAAGAAGGAACAGAAGAGAACTTTTTGTGTCTGAAAATTCTTGCGTGCAGAAAAATTATTTGTTTCGATGTATATTGTAAAAAACTTACGTTATTGTTAACGTTGCAGGATATCGTGAATCAACCTAGTTTTAATGACTGATCCGCATTGTTAAGGGAAAATCCGCCTTGGAAGAAGATGTTAGTGAAACTTTGGGACACCCCGTGGAGCACTCTGTCCTCGAAGTAGGAGCTTCGTAACAAAGGTGTCGCGGCAATTATCTCCGAGCGCGTGCAATTACTTCGAGGCCGAGAGCAAACTCCAGACTGGCCCATTTACCGGGATATCGGAGAATCGGTGGCAGCCTCCTTTCGGAACTCGAGATTGTTGTCGTTCGAGGTTAGTTAATCACGCTGCCAGGGGGATGAAGGGGCCCAAGATGGTGCTCGGGAGTGGTGGCCGTGCCTTGAATATCGTGCCGTTCCACACTTTGGCCAAACTTTGTGGAATGCTCCGCTTTGTTCGATATGCGGGTTAAGGAGAGCGAGGGAGATAGGAAAGGACATGGGTTAAGTGAAAAATCATGTCTCCGAACTCCTCGGGAGCAGCGCGATAAGCACCTAATCGCGCTCTGGTCTGCGATAATATAATGAGATACGCTCTTACTTAAGAAAATTACGTATACGTAACGTCGATACGAGCGCGATCGGGAATCGTTGATCAAACGAAGTGAGCCACTTTACGCAGACTTGGATCGTGTTCAGGAAATCGCAAGTGAGCGCAAGAGAATATCGGTGTAATATGTTTGTAAGAGCGCCTTAAGCTGAGGAGGCGAATGAAGGATCCTGAACTCGAGCGATTCCGACTGAGGATGTTATGCACTTAATTGGTCCGAGTACCACCTGCACGTCGCCGCGTATTACCGGAATTGCAGGTGATTGGGGAAGATAGCCGATAGGTGCCACAGAGCTCGTCGGACTAATTTAATTGACTGTTCATACGAAGTTAGGGGATTAGACGCGGATGGGCAGTTAGACTTCTATGTGTCGCAGGAAAAGCTTTTTAAACACACGCCTCAATGACACGTAAATGTGTATAAAGTTATATATGCAGGTATTTATTATTCTTTGTTTATAACACTCTAGATAATTTCTTCTGCGATTCTCGGAATATTTTGTAAAACTAATTTATTGTAATAGTTAATAGTTTTCTCTCTAAATCTGAAGTGGACAATCACTGATATCACCAAATATGCCACTGGTAATCAGTGAATGAAATGCGAGATTCCTAACCTATCTACTCTTTATTATGTGATCTAACAAACTTTGTTTTAGTGCATAAATTCATATATGATATTCGAAGATTGAAATGCAAATATCAGTATTTTAATTATATAATGTTCTAACATTCTTCTTTTTTTAGTTGAATTTCACTGATTATCTAGTGCCAAGTATGTCACTTAGTAATTAGTGACTGTCCACTGATTCAGATTTAGAGAGTAGATATAACTTGAATCTGACACATAAAAATAAAACTAACTTTTTCTAATTATTTTCGTTTGTAACATTTTAGGCAATTTTTCTTTGCATTTCATGAAGAATTTTATAAAACTGACTCATAATCGTTAGCATAGTTATGTATATATAGATATTAACTTATGTACCTAAATTGCTTGGAAAATTATCTTTTATATAATTGCATATAATCGCAAATAAAAATAAAATTATTATTTAATTTAGATCTTGAACCTGACATGTAAAGATGAATTTCTTTTTTATTATTTTTTGTTTGTAGCATTCTAAGCATCTTTTTGCGGTTCTTGAAATATTATTATATAAAACTGATTTATGATTTAATAGCATGCTAAACTTTTGCGTTTAAATCGCTAATAGATGAGATTTTATATAATAAGAAAATGCAGTATTTCTCCCAATTGTCATGACTAAGTTGGAGGGTAGCCTGATTGAACGACCAAACAACCCAGACGAAGTATCCCGCTTCGTTTGTCGCACTCGATAAACGCGAATTGCGTTGAAACTGCAATGTCCACGGACCGAGTACGAGATGAGTACGAAATTCAACGTCGAGAAAATAGGACACGCTGAATAGGTTTGAGAGAAGGGAAGAGAGAGAGAGTGAATGAGAGAGAGAGAGAGAGAGAGAGAGAGAGAGAGAGAAAGGGAGAATTTGGCGTAGAGCGAATTTGTTCGCTGAACGGACTCGTAAAGAAAAAAAAGTTTAGATTACTGGAGTCGCGGATAGAATTTGTATTCTTCTTTTTTTCTTCCTCTTCTTTTTCAAAGTGAGCGTAAGAAGCTTGCACTTATGTGCTCTTCGACTTAATCCTCTGATTCCAACATATAATATCTGTCTTCTAATGCGACAGAGTTCCGACTTTCCGGGACCGTTCAAAATTGAACGGAGTGTCACGTCAGGACGAAAGTAAGATAAAAAGCCCTATTCTGCTTTCGGGTAACTGATGTTCGTCACATAGATAAAACATTCCCGGGCTCCTTGTTGCGTAGCTGTAAAGAATTTTATTGCGACAAACAAAAGTGTTAAAAATTGACATCATTATCATATATAACCCTTTAAGCGGTTCGAGCTTCTACGATGTTGGCGTTGACACTAAGACACCATAATGCAGTACCGTCCGACGTTTCTCCGTCGTACTATTTTCTTCCACATTTGTCTCCTAGTTTAACGTACTTACCTCGCAAATAACCGGCATGCGAACGTAAATTTAAAATTTGTTTTACACGTTACGTGAAACTAATGAAACACGTCAGAATAACGAACGGCGGTAAACAACAAAATGAGTTGAGCATATTGTTAGTAGTTTTGCGTAACTATTTTCTATGATAATGGAAACTGAATCAATCAAGATGTAGAGAGAGTTCAAGCAGATTGAACTATGTAATTTAATGTTGACTCTCTCGTTGATACAACAAAGATTTGCAAATTGATTAAATCTTTATTAATTTACAATATATATTTTAGAAGCTTTTAAAATCACTACTTTTAATTAGGCTAATTAAATTTTATATGCTGCTTATATTTATCGACTTAAAAAGTAGTATGTCAAATATCGAACAGCTGTATAACAAAAGACTTTATGTAGTCATTAAGTTTTAGCATTTCATATTAAATTAAATGATATCTTTAATATGTAAAATATTAAAATTGAATTGTTCAAAGCATAAATAGCTGTTGTGCTAAACTGCTTTCATAATTATAATTATATATGTACGCATGTATATGTATATATACGTGCATATATAATTCTCTCATTTCCGTTGCAGACGTGTCAATATACGTTGGAATATATATCC
>NW_017305072.1:585809-602807 GCF_001594115.1 Trachymyrmex septentrionalis
TACATTGACACAACTGCTGCGGAAATGAGAGGGTTAACCACCTTTCCCGAAACGCTAAATATTCGCGGCGAAATATCTCGAATATCCGATTGATGTTCGCGAACATTCCGTGTTGCGTGAATCGTCGAATTGTCTTAATGCGGCAAGCCACGAATTATCGTGGAATTGTCATAGAATCTCCTCGCGCGCCTGACTCACGTCAGTCCATTCGTCAGGTGATCGAAATCTCATTTTGCGACCGCGATAGTGCCATGCTCATGGATTGCGTCTCAGCCAGCGGTGCCGGGAATTGCTCCGAGATTGAAGCCAAGAAAAGGGATAACGGGCACGTGCATAGGTCTCGCTCTCTCACTTCATCTTGCCGTCTAGCTACCGAACACGCAGAGGCTCCGTGGAAAATCACTTCGAAAGCGACGGTGGTAAAAGAGAACCGACATTCATACGAAGAAAGGAACTCCCCGAAATCGTGCCCCTTACGAGCAAATCACTGTTTTCACTCTTGAAACATTTCCTACTACTCTCTAGCCACTTTGCTTACTTTTAGCATCTTTTTTTTTAGATGACTGTTCACTATTTATATATCCGTTATATGATGAATATTGATTATGAACTACTGTTCCACAAAACTAGGAAAATACATAGAGAAACCTTTTCGCAGGAAAGTACATAGGATGTTTCAAACTTATTGTAATATTCTTTATCTATGAATTTTTCGGCTGGTTTAAAAGAGACGTTTTTCCAATAAAAATATCGTTGAAAAGTTAGTGAAGTTTTCAGCACATCAAAGACTTTTTATAAACTTAATTAATTTCTGCAGAAAGAAGCAATTAGTTCCAAGTATACTTTATAGAATCTTAAAGTTTGTGGCTGCCATGATATCTAACACAGAAAATTAAAATGTAATGAAAAGGAGTTTATAGAATGTTGAGAAGAAGTTGAGAGACTGCGGATTAATTAAAAAAATTCACAGATGTAAGAAATCGCAGAATGTCCTGTATGTATTAAACTAAAAACTGCGGTAATAACTTGTAGCTTTGTTTCACGTCCATCTGTAGATTGGTGGTAGATTTTGTCTCTATTTTGTTTTTGCTGTTACCATCACAACAATATTACTCGAAGGAGATTCTTGAATCTTCTGGGTTCTGCTGCCATTATGCTTTTAAAGACAATACCCTTCACTGCCTGATGTCACTAGAATTGATACTACTAGAATAGATACACATTTCCTAGCTTGGAAGATTTTACAAATTCGTATTGCTAATTCCTAATTACTAATTTTGGAAAAATAAAAATAATCAGGATTTTTTAATATTTATATAAAGTTTTACTTTAATGTAGGTATATATTTTCAAGCAATAAGATAAATATAGGGTAACTCCGGTATATACGCCGCACCTATCAAAAACTTAATTTATTAAGTATTATTTACTATGTAAATATAATACTTTTAAAGAAAACGAATTATTTCAGTAAAAACTTTATACTGTTTACTATTATGAAAAAAAATATTTAAAATCCGAAATATTTATATTTTGTATTAAAAAATAAACTTTTTTAAAGCCTTGCATTTTTGCCCTATATTTCATAGAGATAGGATATACGGCTACTCATAGAGAGAGAGGGGGGGGGTATATATAGCTCATAAAAAAATTTACAAATAATGCATATAAATAAGACATAAAATGACACAATAACTTATAAAATGCGTTTATAAAGTTTTATTAAGAAATAAGATTGATAAATATGTATATGAAGTAATAAATAATATTTAATTACAATCTTCCCAGATCTATTACAAGTGTTATGACATGAGATATATATTCCAAACAGGTGGGATATACAAGACAACAAACTAAACAAAGAATACAAGAGCAAAGTACAATACTTGTATTTTGTTATACAACATGCTTTACTATTTCTCTACACTCATGTATCACGAAATAACCACTAAGTCTTTTGCGTCCTACAGTAATTATTTTATGTAAATTATAATTTATGATGGCGCTACTTAACACAGTGACAAATTGATTCAATTCGCAATAATTTTATTAATAATAACAGTAAAAAATTGAAATCATAACACAATACTAATATAACATAAAGGCATGTAACAGAGTAGTTGAAAATTACTCTCACTCCTTCTATTTTTTCTGACTTCTGCGACGTAAATCCTAGCGCGGCGTATTTGATAGGATAACCGGAGTTACCCTATCAATTAGTGGATATGATCCAATTATTGAACGAAATGACAAATTTTATATATAATTAAGCTTTTAACGATGTAAAACGATTCTAAATAACTTTTATTTGTTATTAAATTTTTATAAACAACAAATTTATTCAAAGTCGTACATACTATATATCATTAAAAGCTTAATATTGACGATTGTTGTCATTTTATCCAATAATTAGGTTATGTCCACTAATTATCCATTAATTGGTACATTTACTTTATTTATTTTATTAGGAAATTTAATTGTTCTAAAGATTAGCGTTTCACAGAGTAATAAAGATTTAATTGTTAATGATATAACAGAAATATAAATGTTAAATTAAAAATACTTTTAGAAACTAAATGAAAATATTTAATGTGCCTGAATTTTAACAAGAGATTTCTCGTTTCTACTGTAACACGAATCAGGAAAATTAAAGCACATTTAATGACATGATTATCACGCCTGGTAACGCGCGCTCAGTGAGCAGATAATTCATTACGTATCCGCGGTTGGATTCGTACTGCATCATTAAATTGCTCTCTGATTACATGTGCGTCTTCCGCAAATCTTTTTATTTTTGTTACGTTAAATAGGATAACAGAGATTCAAAGTGATAGGCAATTATATGATCGTTGCTCCAATTAAACGCTATTTGATATAACGATGCGCTTTTATCAAACACATTTTTCACAGCATTTGATTACTAGCGAGAAATTCATTTATACTTCTATGATAATTATTTAACCATAAACCATATTGACATTTCATTTTCTGTGGTGAAAACTCGTTTCTCATTTCGTACTGCGACTTTCCTCGGTCACGTAAAATATATGCTCGGTCGCAAAATAATATAAATATTATGAGACTTTCGAGTCACGTTATTCTACGCTTTTCTACTTACATATTATAACTACACTCCAGACATTTACTAACATATTCTAAAATATTATAAATATTTATTTTATAATGCAAAGTGTAGAGTTTAATTAAAACTTTTGTAAAACGCAAGTGGATTTGGAGCTGCAACTTGTGTTTCTTTTATTACTTCAAATTTGTACTACTTAATTCTAAAGCAGTAACAGCTGTTACGTTACATTACTGGCCAAGAAGTAATGAAGACTGTAGCCTTACGTCGTATCTTTATTATTATTGGAAGTTTGCGTGTACAGCACGTACCTAGATCTTGCGCACATACTTGGTTACGTACTTGCACCTGCGACCGGATATCCAAGCGATATTATAACTTACATTTTTATCTGTAATACGATGTAATATCTCTCGATACACGTGTCGATACTGCATGCCCATAAGAAAATATCTTCAGTATTTCTCATACCTCAACGTTATTCTCCGAGCAAAGAGTTTTTGCAAAAATACATTAGAATCTAATGTATAATCTAATGCATAATCTAATCTAATGATTAGATTATACATTGTAATTTAATATTACCAAATTGAAGCAAAAATCGTAAAACATATCATTCCGCTAACTAAAACATCGGGATAATAAAATGTTCTTGCACGAATCTGATCCTGCCGAAGGAAATCTTTTATCTAATTAAAAATTCTTTTTTATACAGATAATTCCGAAAATTCCAGTAAATCTGTTTACTTCATTATCCTGATTTATTTTACAAATCATAAATTAACAAACAATTATCAAAACGCGTAGGATCGAATCAAATCGAAATTACAATCTATCAAGTGGTGTACAATAAGAAAATTATTTCGCAGTTTATTAGTGCAGCTTTGATTATCCGTAAATAATGCGATCGGTGTTGGAATCATTGAAGGCGTTTATCACGATCGAGACTAACCCACATGGAAAGAGCGCTTCGCGCGATGTTATTGGGAGAAAATTCCGTGGGAAATTCCCGCTCGATCGCTCGTTTCCTCGGACACGTTCGACTCCGTCCGATGATTTAGGAAATATGACACGACTTTGCGCCCTCGGCCCTTTGGAGCACGGCCAAGCTTAAAAAGCCCCGCCTCGGGCGAACATACATATTTCACGGCTGTATATGCCGCCGTCGCCGCATGATATACCAACGAAACGAAAGAGAGAGGGAAGGAAAAAAAAGTGAAAGAAATCACCGATCAAACGTACGTGCAATACGGGGACGGAAGTCTGTACCCTGTAGACTATCGAGGCTCTCAAGACACGCTCTCGGAGGAGAACTGGGGACGCGGGGACCGAAGGAAATGTTCTCTCGTCTCGAATAAGATGGATTTGTGGCGAATCGTGCGAAACGTAAATCTGGCTTGGAGTTGAAGGCGGGAATTCCGGTTGAGTGCACTACAGTGTTTTTATCCGTCCTCGAAAATGGTAGCGAGTGCAAGCAGAAAAAGGGAATCGGAGATCGGATACTCCAAAAACATGCGCGGTTTTTGCACTCTTAAAATTCTAATATCGACAAAAGCAAAGATTGATGAGAGATTTGATCCGCTTGTGAAATTTTCGCTTTCGTCTGCATTTTCACTGGTTACAATGGTTACATTCGACTGTTATGAGAATATTTATCGCGTCTGCGGGCAGAGTTGCGCGGCTTTATCTGTCGTGAGTCATGAATGAACGCCTAATGAGAGTACAGCAAAAAAGTCGTCTCACATTTTCGTGGTAATCTGCAGTAAAGCGAAGGGAATGCATAATACAAGTGAATAATAAAAGAGGGATGTATAAATAAACGTCACATCAAAAGCCCGTGCGTCCTTTCTGAATACTTCTCTCGGTTTAACCGCAGAGCATGTTTTGCGACAGTGTCGGCTCATCAGTCTCGAAAAATTAAAGCGCATCCATCCTGTTGTATTTTGCGCCAGAATGTCAAATTTTAGAAAGTCATGCATTGAGATTCTCGACGAACGCAGCTATGATTGTTGGGGAAGGTGTTGGAATTCGCGCTTTCTTTTAGGAATGAAAGGAGCGACGAACATCATGGGATGGGTTTTGCGAGAACGAAGAGAAACTAAACAACGTACCGTGATTGGTACGAAAAAATTGTACGAATCTTCACGACCCAGTTTCGGCTAAAATGGGATTACATTGGAGCGATACGCGGTGCTCGAAGTGACAGTTGCATTATACATCAAGGCGGAAGGATAATAACGATCGAAGAGAATAAGCGATCAAACAATGCTCGAAGAAACTGCCTGCAAAAAGGGCACTTTAGACACGGAGGAAATGAAAAGCGCCGAGCGATGGTATTGTTTGAAGATTGGACGTCGACAAGCCCGGTCGAAATGCTTCATGGCGATGCAAGTAGCATTTCCCAGATTGAATCTAAGGAGTTCGCGTCACGCTGTTCACCGCGATCATAATATCGCTGTGATAGAATACTTATATTATGAAACTGTACGGAGCCCAAAATGAGGAACCCAAATAGTAAAGTCGCAATTTTAGTAAACGTGAATTCGCAATTGTCAACTTTCTCTCTCTCTCTCTCTCTCTCTCTCTCCTCCCCTCTCTCCCGCTCTTTGTCTCTCTCTCTCTTCAAATTCAGATCTCTCTTCCTAATTGTCTCTTGATTTGGACTTTTACTTAATATAATGCCTACGAATTTAAAATTCACCTAACTTGACAGAAATTTTTATCAAATTGACTATTGGAGAAGGGATCGGAACTGTTTATCTATAACATATTTCTTATCTCATTACGTCGAAGAGAACTTGAATTGGGAGTCGAAACGTCTGCGCGGTTAAACTGTTTATATTATTCATCTTTTTGCGAACACTATGTAACTCAGTAACAGTTATTAATATTTCGGCGCTAATAACTGCTGTGGCTCTCATCGGCAATTCGAATTAGTTTGTAACTTATTCTTGGAGCCAAGGAAATAAATTTACGTATTTATATGTAATTTCTTAAAAATATTCAAATTAAGTAAATGTAAAGCCGCTTCACCTTGAAAACTGGAACAATATTGTGCAAATTTATCTTTGTATTTTTTGATTTTTTTTCAATTATTTATCTTTCTTCTTTTTATAGTGATATACTTTTAAGAGAGCTAATATGAACTGTTATTTCTTGTTTGCGTGAAAAATAAATAATGTAAAAGTATGCGCTAATATTTCCACGACGATGAGAAAGTCGCACGAGATATGAATCTGTTTGAACACCGACCGAATGCAACGGCTTGATTAATGAAACAGCTGGATAACGATAACGAAAGAGAATCAGCGATCAAACAGAAACCTTTTGCGCGGAGAAACGCGTGAAAGTAGGTGAGATGAGCTTTGTGAAATCTGAACGACTCACCTTACAAGCAAGAAAAGTTCCGTCGTTTAATACGTTAAGCTAGTACGCTTGGTTAAGAATCATGTTTCTCATGGGTTCTCTCCCATGTAACATTAATCCAACTTAACGTAAAGCTGCGAGAAAAAGTACATGTAACGTATATCGCGTCACCTAACGTGATCCCAGTCCCCAACAGAATCGTCCCACGGTGGTTTGAATTTCCCAAGAAGAAATAATCTGCGTTATGAATTTTTCCGAGAAGAAATGATGCACCTCCTTGAACGAATTTCATGAAGAGTTTCACAGCCTCGTAGTGTTCTTCATGTGAAGTATCGCAGGTACTTATTCGATTTAAATCATCTTTTCTGTTATAGATAACACAAAGTTTTAGAAGTTTGCACGGCCTCCATGTTGAAAGCATGGGAGATGGCGTTAGGTAAATCTTCTTATCACGCTCATACCAAACTTTTGATAGCGTAGTGTAAGATTTCACATTCAGGCTGATCAAATATTTAAGTCGCATGAATTATCAATATTATCCTGTACGTAAATTTCAGATTTTGTTTTACTCCGGACTTAATCATTAATTGAATGGTAAATTTAAAAAGCATATTTTTTATGAAATGTATAACCCCTCTTCAGAGGCCTGGGATTTATTTTTAAAATCTTATAGCTTTTTTTAAAATAAGATTTATAAATCATTATTTCATTGTATTTTATGCCTAAAAAATATGACACTGTCAATAGCTTCTTTCCCGTTTTGTAAAGAGCATTTATAATAAGAATATATAAAATATTCGTATTTAATAATAATATGATTTATACATATATTATGCATTGATTAAAATGCACAAAGTAAGACTTTCAATCGTTTACATAAAAAATCTCTGATAAGTCTTCGGCAAGATAAAAAAGCTAGAAAAATTCCATAAGTATTTAAGTTTTTAGTCACATTTTATAACGTCATTACATCGTACAACGAAGTTATGTCTAGGAAGGAAGAAATAGACAGAGAGAGACAGAGAGAGAGAGAGAGAGAGAGAGAGAGAGAGAGAGAGAGAGAGAGAAAGAGAGAGAGAGAGAGAGAGAGAGATGTGGTGAAGGAATTTTAATACAAAATTCCATATATTGCGAATTCTTTCGTTATGTTACTGCACGTGAAGCAGCTGGTCAAATGTCTACAGAAGACTTTCTTTGCGAAGATCGAGATTTTGCGCGTTACCGTTGGACGTGAACTGTAATAAACACATCTGCAACTACAGCGAAACTCCCGTTGAACTATCGACAAACCGTTGTGGGAAGTAACACTTGTCGTCTTGCTCATGTTATAAGAGTAAGATGTATTTGGAATTGAACATATGTACAATATAAATCTGTATGTATAATATAGGTACACATTACAGGAGAAATGATTAATTTGAAACATTTTAAAATTTAATTATAATGCTGTTTTTTACATGATGTTATATTTGAAGTTCGCAAAAGAGAGAAAAATTGAATTTTTGAAAATTAATTTTGCAAATCAGCGACATTATTTCTGTCGTTATAAAATTATACTTCACTAAGTTAAGCAGATTAATAGAAACCTATACGACGAGATAATATGAAAGTAGAAAATTTGATTTACTTTAAAAGATCGAAATATTTTTGAGAAATACTGGAATTTAATGTATCATACAAGTCCTTTGAATATAATATTCTTCGTGAATATAACGGCATGTAACCCTCAAAGATCCAGAACAGATTTCTTGTAGGTACCCAAGAGATCGTCAAATCTAATTTACTCTTGACTGTTCTCCCGAAAGTGCACACCTTTCTGCCTTGATATGTGTACCTATATATATCTATATACCTCCACTGATTTTATCTGCTTTTGGGGATCATCAGCTTGGACGAATCTCTCTTTGGAAAAATCGCACGATCTCGCTTGGATTTTACAACGGGGTTTCTTCTCGTACGAGAAACGTGCACCGGGCAAGGATAAGGAGCATAACGGGCGAAGGATAGGGAAAGCGGAAAGACGAATATCTGCAGTCAATCGCCGCTTCAAGAAACGCCTCGAAGCGAAACACGCCGGTACGTCTTGAATCAAAATAGGGGTAGACGGTGCGTGTCGCGAATCTGATCTTGGATTTTGGTTGAAGGCTCCATTGGAATACGTTGCCATTTCGTACGTCGAAGACCGCGGAGGAGAATGAATGGTTACCCGGCAGTATTACGAAGCGCAAAAGCCGAATATCGCGAAGGCCGAATATCGCAATCGGCATTTTCAGGAGTGCTTCCGTATAGAGACGAATATATATAGGCGAGATCCATGTGTGTAATATAGTGTGTATATAGTATACGCGGATCAAATAACCAGTCATCCTTACTGTTTAGGCAAAGGAAAAGATATAAGACTTATTGATTTATGGAGATAGCATACGAAATTTTGTAGCTTTCGCGTCGGGAATCCATCATCCTTAAAAAGTTACGATAAGAATATTTCGGGTAGGTTATTATGCGGAGATTAGGAGAATAATGCTAAAATATTTAAACAAATAAATGATATATCTGTTTAGGCAGAAACTACAACTTTCTATGTACATTGTATTTAATTAAATTATATTATCGATTTATTCATTAAAGTTTTAAGATATTAAATTGTGTGCTAAATGTTTAAAAATCAATCAATTTTTTAGGAATTTATTTTGACAAAGTAATAAAAATCAAATACAAAATTTATAAGAGATTTATTTTAGTGTAGGGTAACTGTGATAATCTAATTACTGTGCCTGTCCCTATTAGTGTGCTTTTGTATTTCGATAAGTCATAAAGAAAACTAGCACAAATAAATAAGAAAAAATATTTTTTTTTGTTAAGTTAAATTAAACATGCATACGATACCCCGAAAATAATATTTTATTTTTTGAGTATTAAAGTATTTTAATTTTTCGAAAGATATGAGGAATTTATGTGAATTCAGTAATATTGCGCAAGATTTTAAGCTTGTTCCTATTAATGTGCCTATTATGTTATGAGTGTATTTTGAAATAAATATAATTGAAATAATGATTTATGTAACATTAATATAGCTTAAATTGATTACCTGTTTTAGTAACTATATGTTAAAATGAGTCAAAAATGTGAATAAGCACATAAATTGAGGGCACATTAATAGGACCATCGCCGCTTAGAGGACTCACTAATAAGGACAAAAACATGTTTTCTATTTTTGTCAAAAGCATTATAAAGTATTAACATTTTTTAGATTAAAGAAATATTATAAGAAAAAGAAGTAGTTGAAAAACCGATATTGATTGCAAGCAAATAAAATTAAAGATATAATATTTAATAATTAATTCAGTAATAAGCAAATTGACTAAGAGGCACATTAATAGGGACAATTACCTTAATAGTAAAAATTTTTTTTTTTAAATACTATAGAGAACGTCAAGATCGGTCAAATGGATGTTACAAATAATACGTCATATATCCTTTTATTAAATCAATTTATTCCAGATATAATTGCGAGCCGATAATATTCGGTTTCAACATAATCATTCTGAAACGCTAATAATTCCCCTAAATTAAATTAGAAAAAAATATTTTTTTATTAATAACAATTGAATCCGTTGTAAAATATTTGGGTTGACATGATTTTCGTGACAAAATTATCTGAATATTAAATTCCTAGGCTACGTTCCAAAATTTCCTCTCCGAGGAAGATTTTACTCTATATGCTATAGTATACGTTACGTGTACTATATATTTCGAAAATAAAATTTTCCTCGGAAAGGAAGTTTTGGAATGTAGCTCTAAAATAGAAATTTATTTTTAAAATGTGTCTGTGTACCTACACAAAACAGTCTATTTAACTTTTATAAGAAAGATTACGCACTATATCTATATATTTAACTTTAATAAGATTACTCAACATATTTAAAGGAAGAAGGAAGTTGTAAGATTCGCGATCAATGCTTCTCGTTTATACAGCAGCTTGTATCACATTTGAAGGCCTATCGAGAGTCACAAATAAAATTTTAATTTATCGTTTAATAGGATTTTTATGAGAGTCATTTTGCGAGAGCCATTTCGTATCGAAAGACGAGGTCGGCCGGTTTCGACGTAAAGGGTATGTACCACCATCGTTTGGCAAGGGAAAGGAGCTCCACGAGGGTTTCTCTAAAAACATTCCTCAAGGGAAACCGTAGGAGGAAACAATTTATCGAGCCTGGCGAATGATTCACCGTATGCCGGCCGGCAGCGTGAGCGTAGAAGTGATAAATCGCATACTTAAATGTTACCTATGCAGATCGTGATCCTTTCGAAAAAAAATGTAAAGAATCTCACGCACGAGGTTTAGACCCGCGTTCACGCACCATGCCATTTGCGGAGAGTGACGTATTTCTTTTTTTTTTTTCTTTTTTCATTGAAAGTCCGGTTATTGAGTTTCGTCATCACAGATTGCTTTTTGGGGGAACGAAATGGAAAAAAGGACAACGGAAATGGAAAAAAAGGACAATATTTACGGACCTGAATACGAAATCGTATTTACGATGTTGAGCCTTGCGACGATGCGCCACACGTTCCGTCTTCCGAATAAACGTCGCAGAATATTCTCTTCTCCCTAAGTGGCGCAATGTGTGCACACATCTATTTTGTTAGAATTCAGGGAATGGAGATATAATGGATTCCTCTTTCTTTTTTTTTCCTCTCTGTGTGTCTTTTTCCATCTCTTTCGACCTGCGACCTCGATCGCTCTTATAATGCGGCATTCATGCACGGAGCAGCACACGGAGAGCCGTTCTTTTCTAATTTCACGGTAGAGCACCGAGGGTAATAGTCGGTCCCGGAAAGTCGTAATTGAAAATTTGCATCCGACGCGCGGACAATCGCTGGAAGCATTTTAGTTTGCTCTAAGATACAGTATGAATTCATTGAATAACGCGCGATATTTTTAATGAGGCCGCACGTTAATCACGTCGTGCAGCGTCGCGTCTCGATATGTTTGTATAAATTTAAATCCCATATACCGCGCAAACCTACCCAAGCATCGTCGGAGCGAAGAAATTCCGTGCTTTCGTAATCACTCGTGCTGTAATAAATCCTTCAAAATACAACATTTATCCTTTATATGTAACGTAAACCTTCAAAGCAAACTGATATTGTATACGTATACATATAATTACTTATGAACCATATCTCCGCTTTTATTTGTCGTTTCACCTAGCCGGTAGTCTCACCTGGCAATAGAGTTAATCTCGCGAGTGAGTCGTACCTGAACCTGTGGTTGTCTTCTTACATACAGTAGTGATCTTCTTTCGGAATTAGATTGTTCCAATCACGGATTCTATCAAGAGTGTAATTGAGTTCCGTAGAATCTTCACGGGGGAACATTACTGCGATAAGTTTTTAACTTTCAATAATCGAGCTTTGAAAATTAAATCCCATTGACCTCATCGAGTCGAATGGATGTTTTTTCACCGCGATGCTTTTTGCGAATCATTTGTTAAATATGCAAATATAATAAGAAGATATCTCTTTTGTATCGTTGCTTTCAAGGTACAACAAATTATGAAAGAACTGTAAAACGTGTCTCTCGTACGCGTGAAAATATCATCCGCATTTAAATGCAAAGGCACGAAAATGCAGAAGTATTTTCTGTAATTGTAAACAACAGTTGACGAAGAAAAATGGAAATTATTAAAGCGGAAATACGTCGACGTTGTTTTTCCAACATTTAATCGTTCGTGCGATCGTACTTTCCGTCATATGTGAAACGTGACGTCATTTGCGATCGACGTCAAACTGCCCTCATGAGGAAGTAGTTACGTCTCTTCCAAATTGCGACCGCATAGTAGTCGGAGGTTAAATTACTTCGTAGCGTACTCTCCAGTTTATCGGGCTACGTGACATAAGCGAAGGCGTATGTACGACCCCGTTCCATTTGCTATCGCTATCCCGTGACATCGGCACGTAACGCGCGCGTTAGACACGTGCCGAATGATGATCCAGTCTGGATGGATGACCCCGAGGACTGTCCGAAGCGAGAACGTGGTGAGGTCGCGCTTCGTAATTTCTCTCGCTGCCAAAAATCTGCGCATTGTTCTCGCACCTCGCGTGTCCGCCATTACACGACTCGGCGAGTTTCGTGTCCGGCATGAGATGAGCTCGTTCCGCACTGTCTACGGTTGAGAGAGAGAGAGAGAGAGAGAGAGAGAGAGAGAGAGGATCCAGAAATGGTCAGAGAGGGATGGTCAGGTCGTCGGATACTCGATCATCAGAAGGGTCGCACAGCAGTTGCAATTCCAACAGTGTGCCCCTTTCCGCCTCGACTCTCGTGCTTTTTCTTCCTTCCTCTCTATTTTTCGCATTTGTGAACGAGAAGAAGGGGAGGGCCTGACGGTTTTGTGTGCAGCCTCTCATTTTCCTTCTAAATTGCTCCTGACGTTAGACGTGGCTGACAATAGCCCTCTTGGATACACTCTTCGTCCAATTACTGCGTTATTTACGAGAAAATTGTCTCATCCCTTTACTTTTCTCAAGTTACTTACTTGAACGCTAAGATACTTGTATATTTTATTGTCATATATTTGCAATTTTACTGTTGCATTTGTTTATTTATTAATTTACTTGTATATAATGATATATCTTCTACTATCAATCTATTAATTGTTACTGTAATAATATTTATAATATAGCATAGAACGGCTCAAACGATATAAAAACAAAATTATGTAGAGAAGAGCTACGAGCCACAAAAAAAAAAACAATATAATGTAAAATAAAATAGTATAATTAAAAACAAAGATAAATAACTACAGACGGCATTAATAATTTTTATATTTTTGTAATAATTATTCTAATCAATTCTATTTTCTTTATTTTTCGTTCCATCACGTCTAGATTCATTCCGTACTATTTTAATGCGTTCCGGGGAAGGGGGCAAAGAATTTTTCCCCCGTGGAATACAATAAAATCGATCCGACCGTTCACCTTCTTCCCGGCTCCGATGTCCCGTCGGTTTCTCCTCGGCGCTCGTTTTACCAGGCGTTTTGCGAAACAAAATACCCCGGCGCTCTTGTTCGTGCGGCTATCGCGCGGAAGCGAGGACGGGCGAGAGGACCAGATCGATAGCTGGCGCATGGCCGCAGGGGCCCCACAGCAGTGGCACAACTCCGAAAAGTTTTTCGCCGTACGCTGCACACGATTCACGGCCCGCGTACTCGCAGATTGCGCCAAGCCCTCGTTTGTCCTCCCTCGGAAGACTCATCTCCCAGCCAAACGTCTTCGCGAGAGTATGTACGTATCGTTGTGACTCGGTCGAATTTTCGGTTTGGACCCTCGCTGACCAAGTCCATTGCCATTTGATAATAACAATTTCCGCAATTTGCGAGGGTATGCCAACGACTGTCTGTCTTATATACGTATCTACTCCCCCTAGACATAATATATGTCATCAATGATCATATGGATGTGTTTAATAACCGATGGAATTTCTAGTGTTTAATGACCGATGGAATTTCTAGCTCCTAATAACCACCACGGATACCCCGTTTGATCATCGGTGCCTTAGATGACCAGCGAGATTAATAACGTGAGATTAATAACAGGTAATCGCGGCATATACTCTCATTGATTGCAGGTATTTCGATTAGCGTCTATTGCGTGAGAATATTTCAAGCTGCATCTCCTCTCGGCTTCATATTCTGTATCTTATTACGTTATCCCCATTAATGAAACTAGTGTAATGTCGTGGTATGATAATAGAGGTAATCTGTTATATGCAAGAATTGAAATAGCTCCTCTGTGGTATTAACGATACATACCTGCGTTATATTTATAATACGTTCAAATTGTTATAATATATCATATTTCTATATAATGTGTACGTATAACGCAAATAATAATTAGTATAATGAACTATAATGTTACTTGAAACGTGATTAATCTTATATATCTGACTTGAACTGAAACTTTTCCCGAAAATCTAAAATATAAATCTGTTGTAAGACAGAGGTCTGCTAAAATCTAAAATATAAGTCTGTTGTAAGACAGAGATGGTGTTAAAACACTTTATAGCTCTTTGCCACGTGAAAATGAGCCTTTTGCAGAAACACTTTATCGTTCAGAGATAGCCGAGATAGTTCACCGCAATCCGACGCGGAGAGAAAGAGAATTTAAGAATCCACTTGAGAATTAATTTCACGGCACGTGAGTCACCATCGGGTGAAATTATAAAGTTTTGTTGTTTTGTAATGGGATACGTACACAATTAAGACAACGCAATTTTAAAAAGGGCAGGAGTGGAGACGCGAATCCGTACGCATCCCTTCGTGTAATGCTCCACTCAATCCTTAGAACTGCGCGACGAGGCATTAAGTTATTATTATCTGGGACGGAGGATCTCATTATAGGGGCTTCCACAAGCCATAAACTTAAGCCGTAGAATGAACCGTGTTGCCAAATGTGAAACGGACGGCTATATAGTCTGGATAGCGTGCACGGTTGATAAATAATGCATGTACGTCGCGCATGGGATTTACGTCGATGGACAACTGGAGCGCGCTCGCGAGTGGCAATTTAATGCTTATAAAAAATCACGAGACCGTTTAAAACGTGAGCGTGAATTGCAGATATTGTGTCGTATTGTAACAACGATATTGCGTTTTCATTTATTCGCTTGTAATTTTTAAACAGCGCCTCTGCATTTCCAATGATGCGAATAAATCCGATAATGGGCATTCGAGCTCAAATCTGTTTACACCTGCATGAGGAAAATGTATAGCTACCGATATCAATTTTATTATTCGATCTGCGTATTTTATCTTCAATGTTTTTACTAATGTTTCATCTTATCATTTCTCGATTTTTTTTTATTACAATAACTATTTTCATAATATTTTTTTTTTATATTTCCAATTAAAAATATAATCCCGACTGAAGCAATATTTTTTTGTAGTAAATTATTTATAGTTTTTTAAGATGCTTATGAGCATAGAAAATTATTAAATTTCTTGTCAGTTTAATATGTGATATTACTACTCTATTTCTATTCATGATTGCATTTCAAGACTGAAAAAGATTTTGGTGCTTAGTTTACAGAATTGGATATGTATATAAATTCACACTGAAATACTAAAATTTTGCTTCAGCTGAAAACAAAATTATTTCTCTTAATTGAAAAATATAATTATAGTTTCTCTTCTATTATTATTAAACATCTTTTTATAACAATAAGAAAGAATGGCTTTATAAACAAAAACAATAAAAGACAAAGAGCATTTAAGCTACATGGTCTTTCTTGTGCAAGATTTCTATTCAAATTCGTTAAATTAAATTCGAACGTTTCGACCACAATCCTGACAATGTGCATACTGATGACCAGATTGTGTGATCGAAACGTTCACGAGTTTAATTTAACGAATTTGAATAGAAATCTTGCGCAAAAAAGATCCAGCATGTGGCTTAAATGCATTCCTTTATAATTATTGTGCATCGCCATTTATCGTGCTCTTGCGTTTTAAAATATTTTATATCATAAATCCTCTAGAATTTATTTTATCAGCTAAATTATATGATCGTATCAATATTAATTAACTTCCGGTTATTAGCTTTTTACATAAATCTTTATTTACATATTTAAGCAATATATTTAATTGATCTTAAAATATTTGAACTGTAAAAAATATCAGGCAGACGCGAACATCTTGCGTTTCCTAATGACGCATAACAGATGATATTTGCATTCATGGTTGCAGAGTACGTTGCAAAGTGTTGTGAAGGGTCGTAAAGGTAGTTTAAAGGGTTTCGATAAATTGCCGTGTACTGCCTATCTACCGTGAATCTCTTCGCTTCGACGAGCGCTGAATGTGAATTGAATCCGTTAGGTGACGTTGACGGGAAAATGAAAGGGATGATGGAAAACTCGTGTAAACAAGGAAATTGATGACTTTCGAGACGATCAAACAGGGAGATCCGTTCGTGTCGCGCGGTACCTGCGAAAATCGCGGTAACCACACGTTTCCGTGCTCAAAAGCGGAAAGTCTTTTTCACATTTCATCGTCACAATTACGTTTTCTGATTCAATTATATCTCCTTAGCGACGAATGTGATGTAACATTTGAAATGATATCAGGGGGAAGGACGAAGGCGCGTTTTTTCCGCATTAATTCACGGAAAAAAAATTAATTGGGTGGTACAGCAAACCTGTAACTTACTGCGCGAATTCAACATATCTATAACTAATCTATAAAGAAGATTTGATGGTTTAACAAATCGCTAATGGTAATCAGCTGTCAACTTTGTCACTTTGACACAGAAAATTGACTGTCTGTATATTACGACTGTAGATTTGCTAAATTAGTGAAGTTTTCAGCTGTTTTTTTTTTTCCGTGTTCGATGTATAAGTATCTCAAAAATATTTTCTAAATAAGAAAACTCATTTCTCGTTTTCGCAATAAACGCTGTCGATAATTACAATTCGTGTGACATAAAAGCGATGCAGCTGCGCGAGAATTTGAATGAGAAGCGATATTAATTACATAAATCCTAGAAAAATGCATGTTA
>NW_017305072.1:602907-613511 GCF_001594115.1 Trachymyrmex septentrionalis
ACAATTCGTGTGACATAAAAGCGATGCAGCTGCGCGAGAATTCGAATGAGAAGCGATATTAATTACATAAATCCTAGAAAAATGCATGTTACTTTAGTTAAGTTCGTGTGTTTCATACATCTATTCCGTAATCAAGTACAAATAAAATTTAAAACCGTGAAGAATTTATAGAACTATTCCCGCGTTCTTGCAAAAATGCAAATTCATAATTCTTTTCCATGCCCATTTAATAATCTCTTGTCACTAATTAATTTCCACGCGAATAGATTTGCTGTCTGTGACTTAATTGGAAAGCCCACGTAGGCACATAAAATCTGCAATACGTTTAACGTTCCCTAATATTACGTTCGGATTATAATATTTTATTCCCGAGGGATTTTCACGAATCTCTTCTCTGTGCCCACTCGAGGATATTCGAAAAGTTCGAGCTCGAGCACGTCGTACGCCTTCCATAGGCGTTGCATCTCTTTTACAGTTATTCTACTAAAAAAATTCCAGAGACGATGGGAAAACTTTCTTTCGGAACTTTCTCCCGTTTCAGTATAGTGCGCGTAACTTTAAAGTGGCTATTCAATCACGCAATAGATCCATAAACTGTTTGCCATCGACGCTGTAATCTATATCGACGTGTGGCGTGTCGTCCGACGTTAAAAATTTCCAAAGAAAACAGGGAGGGAAGGGGGGGAAGAGAGAAATCAAGAGATACAGGGACAATCGGGACCTTTATGAACAAGATCACGGATAAATGAGCCATTTGTACGTACTAATGATGCAATCTATGTAACGGCCTGTACACGCCCATTGCCGTTTCAGTATATTTTCGAGTCGACCCGCTAAGCACGCGCGCTACTGGATTATACACCCACACAATTTCAGACATGCAATTATGCAATTAAGCCCTCCGCTCGTAACGTACACTCTACCCGCTCGAGAGGACTACTTTCTAACATGCAACCGTATTGCTGAGCGTTAAGAGGAAGAGAGGCGCTCTCGCTCAAATGTAGCGAAATGCAGCCCGAGTCTGCTATGACTCATGTTAAACGGCAAAAGGATTTGGACATGTACAAAGGGTACGTTTAACGTTCGATATTAAATCCCCAAATATGTAGTCGCAATTACGATGGGGGTGTCTGCAGGTACGTTACATGTGCACCTAGTAATTCGCGCATGAATATACGTCTCCTCGTCGCATCTAATAACTAGTGTAGTCTAGTTAAGCGTAATTATTCGATCACCAAAACGGGAATTCATTAATGAGGCGAACATATCGCGCGCGGCAAATATATATCGCGCAATTAACGTGCCAAAGGGGTCATCTAATCCGCTCTATGGCGCGATGCTGTGATAGCCATGAGCAACCGAACCAACTAGCGTGGCCTTTGCCACGATCTCTCCCTTTATCGATGTGCTCCGTAGTATGTATACCAGGCGTACGTTTGACTGGAAATCGTGTCTGCTCGTACCTCACGCACGAAGTTCCTAGGCCATCGCCGAGAATACCGCTTGACCCCGACAGCCGTGGAACTATGCATTTGCTGGGACGGTCGTACATTACACGGGCACATCTTGGTTTCCGCTCCGCGAACGTCGAGTACGATGCACTTGTACTCGAGCACACCGATCCCTCTTCCTCCGCCTTACTCGCTAAAACACTATATTAGTAGGTCGATGAAACCGTATATAGGTAATAATTTGAGGAACGATTAGTTAAATAACACTAATATATTTAACTTTGCTTTTAATATACATATTAAATATTTAATCTTTTACAGTATTTTATTGTAAATTCTTGGTGTTTTTAAAATATGCTTGTTAGCATTATTATCATTAAATTGTATATCAATTTAATTTGTAGTATTACTATTCCAGTTTAATTGCATTTCAAGACCGAAAATTAATAATCGACAGTTTATAGAACTAAAAATGTATATAGGTGTATAAGTTAAACCGAAATATTATTAGGCATTAAGATGCTAATTAATTGTCAGACCGAATAAGGCATTTTTCTATTTAGATATAATATTTAATGTTATTTTTAATAAGAGAATATTATTCTTTTGAAGCGTATTTTTGAAATTAAAAATATTAATTAAGAATTTTCAATATTGTTAACTTTTCCTAGAAAAGAGGTCAGTTATTCACATCATTAAAACATGCGCGCAGAATCATTTGTGAATTACTACTGCGAAATAATGTAAAATAAAGAAAAGAATTCTAGAAAAAATTCTAGTCTCGTATTCCGTTCCTCTTTAATTATATAATTACATTATTCTAACGTATTTACTCTTGTACTGTGAAATTTTGACATCCTCCTCATCTGTCACATCGTGCACTGTCAAGTTTTGACTATCTATCTGGTTCAAATAATTTCTACGTATTTGCAGCGTTTGTGAAATTCTACTCGATTCATAATAGATGAATCTATCCATCCATCCGCATACCATCGTACAATGCTTCTCTAGAGATAGTTCCAGAACATGTGTAATAACTCGAATCGATTAATTTCACTTCGGTTTTCGATGCCAGATATGTACATACGAGAATAATCTTTAATCTCTTACGCAGGATGTATTCTTTTATGTGATACGCTTTTTTCGTCTCTACACTGAGAGAAAAATGTACTAAATTTTACTAAATAATTGTTTGTGATAGTACAATAATAACATTTATTTACCGAAAATAAATATTTAAAAAACAAAATGAAAGATATAATATTTAAATTAATGATTCTTGTATCAAATAAATATGTGTTTACATTTAGTAAATATTCAACTGGCACTATTTAAACAAATATTGAAATTTCGAACATTTTTCTTTTAGTGTACAGGATTGGGAAAAATTGGATTAAAGACGCTAAGTAGGTCGGACTTCTAATAATAGATATATTTCTCTTATTTTTTTTCTCCCTGACTCGGCGTCTTTGTGTGAATGCGCGTGAAGGAGGTCGCAAAGAGCGAGATCCCCTGGATCCCACACCGTTCGCGGGATATTCTAGCACCTGCCGCTTCGTAAAATAGCGACAGTGCTTATGTGCGCGACGTATGTGTCGGCGTTTGAGGGGAAAGAAGGAATGGCTTTTTACGTCGAGGGCTCGCTACCTAATATCCAGGCGGGCCACTTCAACGTAACTCCAACTCGAGTGAGATACAATCGTCCGCAAAAGTCAGCGTCCTTCGTGTGCCCGTATACGACCTCGATAAGACGCCATGCGACCTGATAAGACGCCGCACGTCGATACTGCGCGCGGAAAGGCACCGCCGGAACGCGGCTGCCTCTCTAATACGATTTTATCAGGCATCGCTCGTCGTTTGTAGATACGTAAGTACGAGCGCTTCGATATAAGTGGCGGAGCACGCGGTATTACACAATTTAATGGAAATGTAACGTGATTTTACGTAATACGACGTTACGTCGGATTTATCGTTCCACGCCAGGCGCAGTGCAATCGTAAAGTTTATTATTGTATCGCAAATGCTTACCTAATGTAATAATGCATAAAATAATGTTATGGCGCAGCGTATCGTGTTATATCCGCGATGTTGCGGCACGGTGTGAAATTACAGTAAACGCCGTTCGAAAATGCCGTGCATGTCTTCTGGCTGCCGTAGCGGATATGTTATACTACTGCGGCGTCCGCGTTGTACATCTCTAACTACTTCGACGCTTAGTTTGTATGTCTCCGATCAAAGCGTTTGATATCGTTATAATCAGCGACATCGTTATCGGTATACTACCTTACGCTTAAAGGGCAGCGAAACATTGCGTGTTAACGTGTACCGAATATACCCGGTGTAATTCACGATGAAACGTAAATAGGAGAAATAACGCGAATGTCGGGTTTAATTTAAAGAGAACCACTCTAAAAGCCGGACCAGCCGCGGACAGATTCACTGACTGAGCCATTAAGTGCTGTTTCCACTTAATCCGGATTTTCTCCGGTATGTTATTTCTATGGATAACGATAATTTACTTACGTTCGCTTTAATACCACTGTAAAGAGCATTCGCCGAGTGTCTGAGCGAATGATTTTTAATACCCGCGCCGTAAACTAAAATGGATATAAGCACAACTTGCTAAGCTAAACGTTACGTACTAAGGCGCGGATCGTAATCTGATTAACGTTGGAGGTAATCTCGTCCCCAAGACGATCTCATTATACGAGACAACATCGGAAAGTGGGCGTCAGACTTAATCTCGTTGCCCGATACTCACAGATGATTCGTTCCGACGTGGCTCCTAGGATGGCTTTTATCGAGAATTTCGGGAGAATATCAGGGTGCATAGAATATAACGATAATGTATTTATTCACTCGAATAACAGTCGGATATCTAAATATCTAAAAAGGATGAATAATAAGGATGCAACGAGATTCTAGAATAAGCAGAATATAAGAATTATAACATAATAAATGGCGGTACATTAAAGTTTAACCAACACTTTGCATTTGTGGAAAAATATATATTATGTTATTTTTATTAATTTGATTATTTTAAATTTTATTACACTAAGTTCTTTATTACACACAGAGAAATATTATTTATTAAACTTTAATAATATTTTGTTAATAGTACTAACTAAACATTTACAGTAAATAAATATTTATTCTAAAAAAGTTTCATTAAATTGGTTTTTGTGCTAAAAATAAATGTATGTTTACATTTAATAAATACTTATTATTACATTTAATAAATACTTATTAGTACAATTCTCAAATAAATATTTATTAAAATGTACATTTTTTTCATTGTACTTCATAACTTTAATTTTGTAAGTGGATTTTCACTCATGTGTTTTTTAAGTTTAGTATAGTTTTGTTAATAAAATTTTGACAATTTCTGAAATAACATTTAATAGAATTATTTAATGTTATTTACATAATAGTTAGTTCTCAATTATTCTAACATTTTGCATCTATAAAGTAGACATTAAAAAAATGTAAAAAATTCTTACTTAATAGATGAATTTTCATCCAGAGTAATGAAAAGTACGAGTAGGATTCCGGAGTTGAAATATAAATACATTATTAAATCTCTAACGTCAAATTTAATTATTTTAGTAAAAAAATAATAATATATTTAGTAGGAGCAGTGGCGACTTACATTTAAATTACAAGTTAAATTTGATGCTATGGATTTAACGATGTACAATGCATGATCATCAATTGGGGTTGTGCAAGATAAGCTGGAAATGCGGGAAATGATAGACAGGTTGCAAGGGGGCGAAAGAGCGAGACGAAGGAAATTTTCACTTGCGCCGAACGTGGGATGACGTACGTTCCGACCTGGCTTCCTGTGCAGACTGTACGCGAGAGAGATATCGACCAACCTCTGAGGCTGCTTCTGTGAGGCACTCTTACGATCGTATTTCGAATACAGCAGTGCCTGCACGCAAGCGGCCTTTGCGGTATGTAGTGTACAGCTGGCATCGTCGGTATGCTGTCTTATGATAGAATAATTCGTGGGATTCGCCATCGAGTACGAAGACGACGCGTTATCCGATACATTTTCGGAGGCGACGAGTCTCGATGTTGGACGGTGAATGGAATGCCTGGACCTGGAAAGAAGATGCGAAATAGATTTATGAGCATACGGGAGCACGGCACGCCTGAGGGCTTGACACACTCCTCGTAAATCGCGCGTGTGTTACGAGCGTGAGGACACTATCAGTATTGCCGCGTACTATATTAATGAATATCAGTGCAACGTCAGCGGCACGTTACACATATAAATTAATTATCCCACTTTAAAGTTTAACCCTCGTCCCGGGGACGGAAGTTTTAATTAACTCCATCTTTCGGTAAAACCTCCTTCTTGTAAAGACTACCCGGTAGTCGCTAGTCCGTGTGGATCCCGTTAGAAATATTTCACCGCGTGTTGAATATTTTACTACGCGTACGCAAAATACGCATGAGATATTTATAGATGGCATTTTGGGACGACATGCTCGCTGAGCGAATTATATTGATGTAGGCAAGCGAAATAACAACGACTATTCCCGAACTCGCCGAAAGTAAATATCAATAACGGTGATTCAATGCGGAACATCTGTCACAGCGTGCTGACGCTAAATTTCAAACAAGAACGTCCAGAGAATAGGAGTACCATTAATATAGTGATATTCTAGTCTAATAATGGAATGATATATTTTAGGTAAAGAAGGCAGACTGCAAGATATTCAGACATTATTAAAAAATAATAGTTCAATAAATTTAAATAAGTGTATGCCTAAATAAATTCAACAAAGTTTAATTTTGTAGTGAAAATAGTAGTGCAGAAGTCTAGATATTTGAATGTGAATAAATATCTTTTATCCAATTTTATATTAGAATTTAAATTTCTCTCTTGACATTTTACATTTCGCCATCTAGATCTAGAATATCTAGATTCTTCACTGTCTTTCGTCTCATGTGTTTTACATATTCATTCCACTCGCATTACTCTTACAATTTCTACAGTTTATATGTTACACGGAAAGAACGACTTTGCCGAAGTATCTACAAACTTAGCTAGATACAGATCCGAAAATAATTTTGTTAGGCCATCAAAATAATTACGTAGAAATCTTAAACATGATGAGCAATGCTCCACAAAAGTTTTTGACATTCTAGCAACCAGTTTGAACGTCCTACATAATTGTTTTGATGGTCCAATAATATTATTTTCAAATCAGTATCTCTAGCTGAAATTTTTAGATATTTTTCAATCAAACCGTTCTTTTTGCGTAACAATAAACGATCTTATTATTAAGTATTATAAGTACGCGAATTTGGTAAAGTAAGATTTTAATTGCGATAAATTTGAGCGTCGCGGTGTGAATCATCTACGGTTTTTTTTCTCTTCTTCGTTAACGACCGTTAGTGCTAGCTTCCATTGGTAGATGCTCGAGAGTAGGAACGTTTTGCCGATGTTACTTTGGGAGTTAATAACATGCTAAAGCGACGATCAATAACAACCCGTGTCGCGGTGGGAAGCAATGCGAGAGTAGCAAAAGCATTCCGAGGGCGAAAGTTTCAAAATGATCTTCTCATCTACCATCACCCGTAATCGCAGAACTCGGGGGCTGATAATTTGATGACTCCCAAGTTCACCCCAAAAGGATTAGTGCCTTTGGAGAAAAACTTTTTAATGAGTTATCCTGGCGCCAGGCTTCTCTACCCGCACAAGAAAGATCTTACTCGTCGTAATTATTAATACTTCAGCAGGATGTCCCGCCTTAGGATAATGTAAAGCAATAGAGCAACGTGCTCGCCATTTAATTTCCTCGTATATCGTCCAATACGTGCGGGTTACAATAATCTCGCGATACAGCGCATATAACAGCGCATCGTCTGCATTTTAAACAGCAAATCCGTTCAGGCTTGATTACACTTTATATTTAATTTATAATGGATATATCAGTAATAGGAATAATGCAAACTACGCATGAAGTCCATCACTCGCGATACACGTTACTGAAAGCTGGAAGTATCCGATATAATCGGCATACTCGATACGTACATGAAATATGTACTTATCGATAGAAGCATAATTACAATTATTGGCCAACTTGATGGGATGCTGTATCATTAGAATTTAATCCAACGAGGATTCAGTTTATATTATTAACAACAATTGTAATCAAGTGATAAAATAGTGCGACGAAATATATTGAACAATAATTAATAGAATGCGAATTAAATATATTCTACGCAACGCAACTCATATACAGCACATTAATTTTTACTGTGTTTACCTGTCGTGCGGAAGTTATTAATTCCCGTGCTATATGCAGAGAATATTAGTTTAGTCTGGTAGCTCAACGATTGCAAACTTGTCGCGCCGCTGCGCGGAAAGAACGGTTTAGCTAAAATATCTAAAAATTATTAGTAGTATAGATACAGATTTGAAAATAAATTTGTTCGATTACTTAAATAATTATATAGATATGCTTAAACGTTGTGAAAATGCTGTAAAAAATTTTAACGCTCTAGCAACAAATTTAAACATTTTATATAATTATTTGGATGATCCAAATAAAATTATATTCAGATCTCCATCTATATAGTTAAATTTTTAGCTTTATCTATATAGATAAATTTGAACTAAATCGTACTGAAATAAATTTTTCCATGCAGTAAAGAAATGCGCAAGTCTATAGTCGTTACGATTTATATTATATGAAATTCTGTTTTGACACATAATACGATCAGGTTAATTCTCGGTGTATATTCAGAGAAAAGGAGATATCGTTGTCGTGTCGCATCCGTTGATCGCATTAATTTCAGTCGTATTTTCAGTTGCATGATTTATATGTGCATCTACACAGCGCAGAAAATCTTCTCCGTCGACGAGAACATACTCTTCTATGTCATTAGTATCGCGAAACAATGCAGACACCGCAAAAATAAATAGCTCGCGGCTTCGATAGAAGAGAATTCCCCAGCGTCGGCGCACCTGTTGGTCGCTTTGTCAAATCGACGAGTCTATCGACCCGCAAATCATTGTCTTATCTCAATTCGCCAGGATTAATTCGATCGGTCTTCCTCCGATATAAACGTCGCGCCCCATTCGTTACTGGCAGTACATCGTTGTCGGACCTATCGATCTCCCTGTAACGTCGATCTAAAAATTGCGGGTTTAGCGGAGTATCTATCGAATGGGAAACGAATGGTTTCGGCGAGGAAGCGGAATAAAGGATTACCGCGATGTCATAGTTGACGGATATGCACGTTACGGGTAGAATTTTAACGATTTGAAACTTCTGTATACTACAAGTAGCTATATAGACAAAGGCGCCTATCATTAGCTTTATTTAAGTAATAAAACAGTCAGCGGGATTCATAATTAAACCAGGCGCGCAGGCTTATGAGAGAATATAAAATCTGCCTGTGAAAAAAGTAATCAGATACCGAGTGAAAATTTTAGCGACTTTCCTTTGTCCTGCAAATGCGGTTCTTTCATCGACGCGAGTGCCCCTTAACTGATTTCGAAGCGCGTTCGTGATTTTACATTTTGAAAAATGTACTTTAAAACATTATATTTCACAACACTTTGCATAAAAAATTTTGTGTCCACGACTGCTCATATATCCTAGCTTGCACGATAAAAATCAGAGGGGGAAATTTAGTAATTAATGCAGAGTATCATGTATTGAAATATGAATGTGAATTAGTGTTTCATGTGAGTCTTGCATAATTCAGTTTCATTATCACACAGGGGCTCTCTGTAAAAAATTTATAATAGAATAAAGGAATAATAGTATTAACGCAGATTTTATGTTTTTAACCGACGACCATAATTATACCATGCACATTTCAGTCCAGCGTTAATTTTGCAATGAAAAACAGAGATAAATTTGAACGACAAGACAATAACAGCTAAAATTAAACTCTTAGTAATCTCGTGAATCGGCATCCTACACGTTTTAATAATCTCGTGTAACGATGTAGATTTGAAATTTCAAGAGTAATCCATTCTAGAATTTGTATTGCGTATTCATAGATATTTGCGGTTAAAAAATATATGAATGTGGGATTAATTAACGAAAATACATTTGCCATAATACGTTGAATTATTGGTCAATGGTTCTCTATTGCGTAAACCCACGTACTATCTAACAGATAATAGAACGGATGCTAGTCAACTTTATCGAAACGATGGTAAACAACATGAGGTTTGCCGATGACGTATTTGCCTGCATTTGGTTAGGTACAATACTCAATGGAGTTAAAACTATTTCAACGGAATAATTCATGGTACTATTAATACGACGGTTCGAAATTCGTCATCGATATGTATCCTGGATGCAATATCGCAGGCGGAACAGGCCGGAACAACAATACGATCTGCATAACGCGCAGCACCGGCCGTAATTTCGCGTCGTTGTTACCCCGTTTTCCCCGAGTCAAGTTTAAAACACTCCACCGCCGACGAAATAACGTCGGGAGAAGTGAAACAATGGTACATATAATCCTCTTTTCTATCTCGCGTATCTTTATGTACGCGCCGGGCTCACCTATTTCCCGCGACGATTTTACGTGGAAACGTCGGAGAAATGTAGCGGCGAAATGAATAAACGGATTTGCGGCTCTTTTAGCGGTGCATTATTTCGCGTAGCGGTTTATTAAATTACACCTTCAAATAATGTCAAGATCAAACCTGAAACAACGCCGCGCACAATGCAACCGCTCGTGTATTTCCGCGCTGAAGCATCTCTAATTACACGAGCGTATTACATTACGCGTTACGCTTGTCATCGTGTCACCATTACTTCCCGCGTCGTGAAACCGTTTTTCTTCGCCCTCCCTATCCGTCTGTTCCCAGCCGTTTCATTGCGCGCTCGCACAGCAAACAAGAAACTGTCGTACTGAAGAAACGATTTTACGGTTTTACAGCGCAAAAAGCGCTTGGGAGACGCCACGCATTGCAGGGTAAGCTTTCCGTACCGTTAAGCGTCACGGTTATTTTAGAAACCGGCGATTGCCTGTTTTCGAAAGAAATATTTGCAGTAACAATTACGTTCATGACGAAACGTAACAGCATCGCGTAGCTAGCCTCCGGTCATCATTTGTAGGAAAAAGAATGTCACTGTCGTTTTCATCTGTTGGTACCACGCGCTGGTACCA
>NW_017305072.1:613611-622236 GCF_001594115.1 Trachymyrmex septentrionalis
AAAAGAATATCACTGTCGTTTTCATCTGTTGGTACCACGCGCTGGTACCACGTATGTAACGTATGTTGCATGGCTACCGCGAGCAATTCCATCTCCGTGGCAAACGCCATGGCCGACACAAAGAAAAATTCTATTATCGTGGCACCTGTTGGTCGCGCTGTCCGACGTAGCGTTGCTCTCTTTTCGTCCGACACTTTCTCTGACAACGTCGGCAGGCTCTTCCCCGGCCTCTATCAAGCCTCGGACCCATTCAAATGGTCACAATGTAATCGAACCGTTTCCACCGGCATGAGCACTCCACTCCGTCGTCGTGAAGAAGAAATAACCGCTGGCTACCTGTTGGTCACGAGCGTGACAAATGCCGTCGTCCAGACGACTATCCTTCATCGCCACCGGATAACTTTCAAGTCGTGCTTCCGTCCGCGCTGCTGACGTATTATCGATCCTGCAAATGAATGCAAGAACCATTTCTCCTTGCTTGTGCAAACTTCGTCCGAGACGGCTCCCTCTGATTTTACTGACCGCCTTATCATTTACTAACGATCGGAATTCATTTATAAGACGTGTGACGTCTTGATTTCTTAACATTCGTTCACCGTGACCGATTCGATCGGCTTCGGTGAGAACAAGATTTTACGGATCGCGTGATTTTATAGTTTACATATGCATTGTCCCGATATAGAGTTACCATATCAAAATTTTCAAAACTAGAACTTGTAGGCCGAAAATCCCCGACATTTTGCTTGCGAACGTGGACGTATACAAAAATGCGTGTAGGTTAGTAAAATTGGTTGAAATAGTCAATAAATAATTATTTCACATGTTTATTAATAGTATGCATATTGCTTGGTAAAACGTCTTACTTTTTGATAAGCTTCTGACAATAGGTGGAACAAGAAACGGTAATAGTAATGTAACACAAGGATTTGATCATAGTTTATTTTTCTCGTTTATTTTTCTCATTTTCGACTGTGAACGATCAATTTTTCACGGCTTTAGGCTTGCTACCTGTTGTAAATAAGGACTAATACAGGATAGTGTAGAAAGAAATCAAAGCAAAATATTGAGAAGATTCCCTGAAACTCCAAATACTCATAATTATCCCGAAGGGGAAAGAAAAAGCCTTCGAAAAATCCCCTCGAATATCCCCTGTCCTAAAAAGAGGACAGATATATTTTCAATGATTTGAGATACAAATCTCGACAAATGTCATTGGTGCGATATGGAATACCGCGACAGAACAATACATGAAATTTCCATCGTTATTATCGATTCATCGGAATTCATTACGTCCTCGGGGTGCCCTGTCGTGTCAAGATTGCTTCCTTATGAATAAGGCGGGTTTCCCCTTAAACGAGTTTCTCGAGCAGTTGGGGGAATAAGGCGCGATTACGTTTCTCCCATGAACGAGTGCAAATAGCGGAATTTGGCATCAGTTAGGCCAGCCGGATATATCGTCCTGCGAAGACTTCGACGAGCTTCGCAACTAGCGGCATGTAGAGCAAATGGAAAGCGTACGAAGGCGCTTGGTTGCTTCCGAAAAGGCCACGATTCTCCGGCCACCATCTTCCCAGCTTCACGCTCGTTTGTCTAATCCCGGCTTAGGCATTCCGAGGCACTCGTGACGGCGCGGATACAGGCGGCAAAGCCGCAAATTCTAGACTCTGCGAAGGCGAAATGAGTTTTTCCCGAATGCAACGCGCGTGTCGGACCAAGCGCAAAGATCCTTCTGATCCTCCCGTAACCTGAGTCTGCAGTTTTAACAAATTCCGTGTAAAAATTTGTCCGATGCACCGCGCGAAGTCTTCTAAAAGAAGCAATTACAATAGTAATTATCTCTTTTATGGTTTTATTAAGAAACTGGACTACGTGGAAGAGAGAATAGTCATACATGAAAGAGAATAGTATCTACATATATATATATATAATTGCTTTAATTATGTTATATGCGCCAGTGTATTAAAGCGCGATTAACAATAAGAAATATAGTTATTCCGGGCTTTAAAGGTGGCTATAAACGGACTACACAAAACGTACAATGGCCACATATAGGGAGCTTAGAAACTAAAACGTAGCGTCATAAGTTATACTATATTGCTGCGGCGAGACGTCATTTGTGCTTTATTAAGCATAGAAACCTTGTTTAATTGTTCTAACGGTGAGGCAGAGTACAGCCGCGAGAGCCACCAGCCATTCGGTTAACTCCTGACTTCTTACAGGGCTATGCATATGGATATAACGTGACACGCCATTAACGTCAACATCTCGATACCGGAACCAATGTTTATGGAATAGCCCGTGGCTTGGAGAGACCAAGCTACGTTATTCCCAAGGCATCTCGTTCCCGTTTCGTCTAATCCTGCCTAGGCTTAGTCGTTGTGGGTTACAAGATGACTGTGGGCCGCAACAGCGACCGACGCCGTACTCTTCGGACCGGAGTGGAATAAAACCGGGCTTTCGGCCTGACATGTCTGAAATATGTTCCGACTGGGAGAACGCGTGTAACATCCGATAAACGTCCTCGCACCAAAAGTGATATTTACCGTGTCGTCCGTTGCGCGAAACGTCGCACGTTTAGGGTGCCATTCAGCATTGCGTCGCACATGCCGTATTTCCCACGCGCGTTTACGGCTCGAACTACAGTGTGATAACGAACATTTCCGGTGCGTCTAATGCTCTCTACAGCAACGGCCAGCAGCGTGTTCTCGAATTTGCACGGCGTTTTCTCTCGAACGCTGGCACTTTGGAATTTGGCGTGGACACACTAACATCAGCCGTAGAGAACATCAAGCATCCGTATCAGAATTGGTCTTGGTGCAGAATTACCCTGTCTCTTTGACTACGAATTACCATACCGTTCGTATGGTACGCAATGAAAATTCTCTAATGTCAGCTCGTTTAATTCAAGCAAAAATGCAAATTATCTCTCGGCAGTATGAAATTTTTACCTTTCGTCCGTAATCTGGAATTCTTCGAATTTCAGATTTTTATATTGTTCTGGACTGTTATAAAAATCTGAAAAAATTCTTACATACATTTGTTCAAGCTTTAACAACAAGTTTTTACTACCATAGAAGTTGAATTATATTTTACTTATTTTTTAGGGATTTAAATTTATCTACCAGAATTTTTACAATGAAAAATCGACTGTGTCTTTGAAGCATTGGCGAAAAATTATACAATATATATATAAAATATGCATAATACTTATAAAACATTTTCTACGTTTAACCCTTCAATCATACAATTATTGTACATAAACTGCTAATACCAATTTTATATCTGATATAATATTTATGCCTTCATCACTTAAACATATAAATCAAAAATTTTAAGAATAAATCAAGAATAAAAAATTTTATCTAAAATATTATATAAATATCCATCATTTTACTTTTTTTAATGATGATTAAAATTCATATGAACTTAACTTTCACATATCATCTAATATTCAAATTGAAAAGATTTTATTCTTATTTTTATTCTTATTTTGTATAATGTAGACATCTTTATTTTAACAATTTTCATTTTGGTTCAAAGCATTGTATACTTATATAGGAAAAGTGGCAGCTGCTAGCAGTGTATATGGTCAATGGCTTAACCAGAGTTTCTTGCGTCTCCAGTCTGGTTCTACAAGTGTAAGATTAATTTTAAGCTTGGTCCAACTTACTTCTCATCTTTTGCCAATTTTAGAAAAGAGAGTAAGTTAAACCGAGATTAAAATTATATCTTATATTTCTGCAACCGAGCTTCAGTCACGAAAAGTTAATGTTTTTCAGATTCATGAATTTTATCTGAGTATATATATATATATATATTGTATATATATCAATTTTTTTAATCTTTCGACTTTTTACTCCCGAATTACCTGGTCCCATGAATTCTAAAGAAGCGCACGACATTTCCTTGATCTCTTACCTCTTATCATACATGCCGACGGAGTGTTGATGTTCGCGTCGATACGAACGTATATCGGCACGAGTAAAGCTTAAAAGATTCACGGTAATCAACCGTTCGTCTAATCGCCGGGAATTCATAGACACTGGCCGGCGTAAATTGCAATGTGTCACGCATGCTGCGTCATCATCATCATCATTATCATCATCATCGTTAGATGTTTCATCGGGGAAACTAAACCATTGCAGCAATAACGCGGTATCTGATTTATCGTGATCGTTTCGTGGCGTTTTCGAGCGCCTTCACGCGTTCGCACCATTCCGCGTTCCGATTATTTCGAATGAGCGCGGAAGTTCGTTCGAGCGTTCGTTTTTCGACTCGCGATTTTCCATCGGCGGCGCATTGTCTCTCGCTCAACGGGTTGCGAGCTACGTGAGCTATTTCGACCGTTCGATCTAACGCATTCCGTGACGCGGATACGAGCGATTTTTCAATGGCGGGTTAAAGGTTCTGGGATACGTGGGCACTGTGCGCTCGCCATTTCGAAAATTGTTTCACGTAATGAAAACCCTATCGCACCTGGAAGCGAACGATTTCATGCATCAAACAAACAGATCTCGCATACGTGCATCCCGCAAAATTCATGACACAACTCATTAACCGGTTTGCTCGAAATCACTGTAACAGTAACTTGATATAAATTAAACGTTTGTCCTATTTAAATATTTGTGTTGAAAGCAAAAGCGATTAGAATTAAAACCCGGCGCGAAGTATCGGATGAAATGGCTCGAAAATCTTCAAAAAATTGCGAGAAATTACAATTTGCTACGGTATGTCCAAATATTTGCCATTTTTACATAAATCTGCATCAACAAGGAAGGAAAAGTCCCGGATTTTTAAATAAATATCTCAGATATGGAAATTACCGGAGATGTGGAAACTAAAAACGTTCCTAATTCAGAATAATTTTACTGCTTTTTATGTGAGCCCTGCTAAATTATGTATGAGTTTATCTCTGGAAAGGGGAATTATAAACTAAGCTAAACGCAGGCGCTTCCTCGTGAACCGGCGTCTTCATCGTTCTGATCGATCGTAGGGAGCAAAGCCACCCGTTCACCTTTATATATACCCTTCACATGTATATGATGCTCGAACTGTACAATTTGTCCACCCCAGACGAATCTACGACCAAGCGGTCACGTTTAATTTATTTTTATCGCTCTTATCTCGCCTCTTGTCCACGCACTAACGTCGCGCCTGATGGACGCCGATTTAACGAGAGAATCTCGGCGGACTTTCGCCGAACGGAATTACGATACGGGGTCGCCGGCAAATTGAATGTGGGTTCTCGAAGGTAGAGGAGAAGTTGGAAGCGAGAATGCGGCGAGTACGAGGCGAGACTCGGCGAGAATAGCATGGTAAGACGTGTCGGCCACGTCGAGGGCACGTTATCTCTGCACGTAGGGGGTGGCGAGAGAGTAGGAGTAGCAGCAAATGGGTTTGTCTTCTGGATGGCGTGTCGCTATCCAGAAAAGAAGGAATGAGAAGAGAGAAGAGAGATATACAACGGGACTGACAAGAAAAAAGGGTCCGTCGTGAAACGGCGCACCGTGATTTTTATCAGAAACGTGCCTCGAGATTGCTTCTTATGAGACCGTTGCGTTAACAGCCGCGAAATTATGTCTACCTTAGTCTACCTAAGTCACGACCGCAAACTGACGCCTATTAAGGTCGCTGCACCGAAACCTCACCGCTCAGGGAATCTCTTAGTCAGGAATCGTAAACTGTATGCCAGGGTCTAGCGAATGAAATTATTCAGACGGTATACGCGCGCTGACTTTCGCTACACTTGCATGCTAAAAATATTCGTGCGATTATTTCCTTTGGCATCTCCAGAAATATCATTATATACCTACATGTTGCTGTAAACGTGTCGTCTCCCTGAAAGATATTTCTAAGATAAATTGTAAGTACTTGTAATACTTCACGAGATATCCAGAGAATTAATAACGGAATCCCCTCGAGACATACAAGACAGGGTTTGAAACATCATAAAACATCATTATTCCATACATAGTCATCTGGCAAGCGATCTGATATCTCTGAAACGTTAACATTATTTATTTAACGAAGAATAGCAAAAGTCCTTGTTAGGTAAGATCTGTTAATACATATTTGACGACAAGTTTTAAATAAAATCGTAGATATTACAACATACCATTACCATACAATTTTGGAATTATTCATTTGTGAAGTGAAGAAGAAAATATATTTCGAAAAATTTCATTTCGAGCAAAGATAATCTTATAGCTTTGATAGCATTTGTTGGACGAGACACGTTCTTGCATAAATAAGCCTGAAGGGACGATTGGATCCATCAGATTCACCGGCTATACACAGGATTGTCATATGGAGATGGGACGTGCGCGTCGCAAAACTAATTGCGCGACTCTCCCTTCCCCGCCGACGACCCGTCGCGAGAGGGATGACAAAAAATAGCGGGGGCGTTTGAAGAGGGTTTTTTTCCAGTATCGGAAATTGAGCGGACGAGTATTGGCGCCACCGCCGAGTGACACCGCGAAAGGGAGGGTGACTGTGTGTGCGGGGCGTGTGTTGGGACGCGGGGCGAGAATAAAAGAAAAATCACCCCCGACGCAGTTGCCGCGAACCGAGCGGGAAACATGATGCTGGGGTTAATGAAACTCCACATCGCCCACATTTCACGAGTTCCATTTATAGAGGGCATCTTCTAATTATTTCCAGAGGCGCGCATTCGCGCCCGTATCCCTATTTCTTTTTTCCCCTTCTCCCCCTCCCTCCCTCTCTCTCTCTCTCTTTTCTTTCATTCTCTCGGCTTGTACTCTCGTACGGTAAGGCTTTACGACCCCCGAGTGTGCACGCACTGCTGCAGTTGTTATTTCCGCGACGGCGCATTTGCAACCCTCCGGAACAGTCCTCTCTAATAAGACGAATTTTTCTCGATAATACGTCGCCGCAGGTTGCATAGAATTTCACATAGCACGTCATGATTGTTATTGAAAAAAATTTACATCCGCAAACATGTTTTATATGATTGAAATAATAAAATCTATTAGAATTAGAATTTTACTCTCTTCATCATTTATATGTAACTAAGAAGGGAATTTAGTTTACAAACATTATTTCTACTTCACTCATCTATCCATACCTTTCTCACATATTCTCGTTTAAATGCTTATTGCCCTACTTTCTATGTCTTATTCTATTATTGCTCTTCTAATGTAATTGGAGTGATATTTCTTCGCCGGCAATATATGTTGAACTTTAAAGACACGATCAATTTTATTATGAATTCTGGTAGATATAGATTTAAATCTATAAAACACACAATCCTAACTTCTATAGATAATAAAAACTTATTGTTAAAATTTTTACAAGTATTTTTACAAGAATTTTTTAAAATTGTTACGTAATTTGGAACAATATAAAAATCTATACTGAAATTTGAGGATTCAGGTTGCAGATAAAGAGAGTTCCTTTAAACATATTCAAAAATTTCGAATAATCTACGAACTGTACTGTACTTTTGTAATTTGCAAGTTAATTTCAGATTCTTGAAAATCAAAGTGGCAACAACGGGAAAGGCAAGAGTGTGACTTTGCATGTAACTTCGAAAGAGTTCTACGAAATCTTTGTTTCCGCTTTTTCTCCCTTCTACTGCTCACTGCACTTATACACTTTTAGCTCGAAGGCACGCGATATAAGCGATACGAACAGAAATTTGCGAATGTTCCGGAAGTGCACCTTGGGGACGGAAAACAGAAAGCTATCGTCTTTTAACGAGCGTGCAGTTCCAGAGACGAGAATCGACATAACTTTGGATTATCTAAATGGAGCTGATCCCAATACAATAGCTTCTCTATTCCTAATGTTTTACCCACACGAACATGCCAAAAAGCATCCTCGTGCATGCAGAGCAGAAGCAGACTTTTTAATAGACTATTAAAATTTAAACAATGACTTCGATCTTAATATCAATTTTTTTATCCGTGATGCAATTTCTAATTAATATTAAAAATTGAAATTAACAAATTAAAATTGAGAAAGAAAATATAAAACTTTAAGAAGATATAAACTTTAAAAAACACAACATTTTATCGAATGCTTTATAACCTTCTAAATATCTGCAATCATATTTTTAGTTTCTTCAGCTCAAGATTTTTTATCTGTTCTAGGTTTTAAAAAAATGTAAAAAGATTCAGTTACCTTTTTCGACACCTTTATTACTTTATCACATAAATCCACTTCGAAAATAGGTATTTCTTTTATTTTATTTATTCTCATTGATCTAAATTTTATCTATAATTTATCACATAATTTTTTAAACAAGATCTTTTAGGAGAGAAAAAATTGGATTCCACGCTCCTTTATTTCGGAGTTTAAACGAAATTCTGTTTGTATTAAAAAGATTGCAGACGGAAGATTAAGTCTATGTAATATTGGAAGATAAGATTTTATCCCTTAGGAAAAAGAACTGATTAGTGTTCCAATAAACTGATTAGCTCCTTCAGTAACTGATGATAACTGCATGAAATATCAATTACTGTATAGTTAAACAGTTTATTAGAACACTAATCAGTTCTTTTTCCTAAGAGATTAGAATCTTGTATTGATAGCATTGCAATATAAATGTTACTTTTTTAATTTTTAAGCACTTCTTCATATAGAGTATAAATTCGTGCATAGAAT
>NW_017305072.1:622336-633144 GCF_001594115.1 Trachymyrmex septentrionalis
ACTAATCAGTTCTTTTTCCTAAAAGATTAGAATCTTGTATTGATAGCATTGCAATATAAATGTTACTTTATAATTTTTAAGCATTTCTTCATATAGAGTATAAATTCGTGCATAGAATAATGTTTGATTTTATTAAACAATAAATATCACGAAAAAACTCGATCGTAAAACTGGAGAAAATGCAAAATATCCAATTCCTTCAATAGATTCGCAATAACTAAATGCGAATCGCATATAACCGGCGATATCCTCTAATTAATTGCAGCTACGATCTCAATTCGCTTATCACGCTAATCAATCAGCCCCCGTGCACGAATAATCGCGCAATTGTTCCGTCAATAATACGGTACGTTCGCGCGCGCGCGCGACATGATTGAGCCGCGTTTGCAGAAAGATTCGCTATGCTTTGGAAATGGGAGACGATTGTCGCATAATGAACGCTTAACACGGAATTAAAGGAGATGGCACTTAAGGTTATCGAGATACCGCTGTTCCCTCCCATGTTTATTTCTCTTTACAATTGACACTCGAATTCCGCGTCGGATGCTTTTACTTTTACGAGCCGTGCGCTTCACATAATCCTCGTCGTAAATTGCACGCTCGACTAGCGGCTATCTCGAAAGCGTGTCCCGGCGGATGTATATCAGGAATCCACGGCCATGCGGGACGGTGTACGGATATACAGACCACTGGATATATGTGCAATCGTTTCAGAGCGCCGTTCATATTTCTTATACTCGACGGCACGCAAATGGTTAAATCCAGTCTTTCATCTTTCATAAGAATATGACCGAGATACCCGCGCGATATACAGCTAGGACGACCTCGCGTTTCTCCACCCGTTGAGTTCTTCGAGAGGGCAAAGATTTCACGGGGTAATCAGTTGCATGTAGATTGCCTTTGATATGGGTAATCGGTTTTGCTTCGTTCTAACGTAAAATGCAGCTTACGATAATAAACGTGGAGTTTCGAAACGTTTATGAGACTTGCCTTGCGTGAGTATCCCCTCTCGTCGCGCATTTCATTTTCTTCAACCATTTCTAAAAAGAAAAATTAATTTCGATTTTTTTTTTATATTGTGAACCCTAAAGGAATGACTTTTATCGCGGCTAATTTCCATCCCGTGAAAATTTTATTCTGCCTGAAAAATAAAAAAAGAATTAGGATCTGAAAAATATTATTTTACCATGTATTGTACTATTAATCATGTTCTTTTTTTTTATATATTTCTAAAAAGCAATATTAATTTCTATTTTTTTATGAGTATAAAATGAATGATTTATTTCTGTCGAGATTAATTTCTATTCTGTGAAAATTTCATTTTGCTTGAAAAACTAAAAAAGAGTTAAGATTCAAAGTGTTATTTATGCAATATTGCGATCTCTGGAAATTGTCTCTCCGGCGCGGAATTGAATATCTCGTTTTCTAGATGGTACGGTCATAACTCGCGCACACACAAATTCCAGATCTCGCGATATTCCTTGCCTTATGCCGATTTACAACCGATTTCATATGCTGGGATCGTTTGTATGCCGAATATGCACCTCGCAGCGACGATAAACTGCGCGACATAATCGCATCGCAAGCTCGCATCGTATCTCGCGGAGATTTAAAAATATCTTCGGCGACTAAGGATACGGTACGATCGCCTCGCAACATTCACTCGTATAAGAATTGTCCCCAGGGTTTGTATCGTAGAACTGATCGCAATCCGATAAATGTAATCGTGAGAACCTCCGATGACCAGCTCAAGCGTGCCCTTACTAGAATGTAACGGATGTTTATCGCATTTAATAGCGTATTAACTGGAGTGAAAGAGACCCTTGGGCAAGTTTTTTCCCTTGTTTTGCTTGTCTTTAACTAAATTAATTAACATTAAGTGTTATTTGCTTTAAAATGGATAAAATTTTATAATACAGATATATAAAGTTTTGTTCTTTTATGGTCGTGTTCTTTCACCATCACCTTTTATGGTATTGTATAGCGGGTCAAGAAAAGGCTGAAATGGAAAGAAAGGTCCGAGAACAGGTTACTCTAGAAATGACTTTTGTGAAAATGGATCGTTATTTTCTATTCTTTTTACAATTGTATCTTTTAGAGGATGGACATGCTGTACCTAATAAAACTGATCTAAATTCTATTTTCTGGAATATACAGTTATTTCTATCGTTTTTATCCAATATTTTTTCTTATGTCTAATATCAATTTTTATTTTATTTTCATTTGTCTTAAAATGTCTGGTATTGTAAAATATACCGTTTTTATTAAAAGAAACTAGAAACTCTTTTTATTAAAAGATAATTTGATTAATTAGTCTTTAAGTGGAGATTTAAATGGAGTGATATTTTTACAGATAGTTTTTTTTTTGTTCTGATCAACTTAAAAATGTCAATGTTTTAATAATTTGCGTCTTCATTTGCGTTTCATTAAGTGTAAATTAATAGTAAAATTATCAATAGAAGGTTAGACGTTCTACCTTCGATTTAAAAAATTCATATAATATTTATCACAATGAACGAACAATATAATGATATGAAAATTGAAAACGCTTTTTATACGCTTACACGAGAACAATATTTCCGTATTATACTCTTTCTATCAGATCTCTCTACGAGCTCAACACTGCTTGTACCTATCCATGATGTCGCGCACGATGTAGTTGAATTGAACTGCTGCTAAACTGTGACGGTGAACTGCATATTGTCTCGTTTGACACCACGAAAGGAAGGTGCATGGCACTTGGTCGCGCGTGGCGAGTCGATCGCGGTGTAAAGCCAAAGCCAGTCGATCGCGGCCAATCGAAGCTAACGGCATCGGTACAAAGAGGGTGGACCAGGTCTCAGCTTCGCGACATGACGGTCGTCGTGCTACAACCATCCGACTTAAGATCAAAGTCGATACCATTTGGAATCAACTACGTTGCCATGGAAATCGGTCCGACGCGTTGCGACCGATATTCTCGAATAGAGAGTCGGAGCTGACTCGGTAAATTCTGCAAATGGAATTGCCAACTCTCTTCCTCTTCCCCCTCCCCTCCCCCACCCCCCCCTCTCACTCTCTCTCTCTCTCTCTTTCTCTCGGACATGGCGTTGTTGGTCCAGTGCGTCCAGTCAAAGGGAATTAACGGGACAACGTCAATATCGTCGTCAAGAGCGGAACGACGGTTATTCTTCTGTGCAATCGACAACACGAGGATAATGACCCCGCTGTCTCTAGCCACGCGCGGGTAACGGACAATAGGCCCTCTTCGTGGTAACCAATCCATTCTCAAATTTTCTTCCATTATCTCCAATCGACTGCATTAGAACTGTCCGTGAATTTTCCGCATGCGCGGTGCTTTGTAACGGAAGCCTCATTGTCTGACTAAAGGAATTACCGCACTACTTCTGTATTCTTTTTATCTCTCCTCTCTCTTCTAATCTCCCTAGCGGCTTAATTCGGTGTCTCGATATATTCCCGCGCGAAAGCATGTAACGTTAACATTACGATTGTACTTTTATGTACTTTTATAGTTTAACGCAGTTAACTACTCGGTCGATGCAACCATAAATATTCGACATAATTCTCAGGTCATCCACATTCTTGATCGACATGTAAATTCAAATGCTTCGAAATTTTCTTACATAATCATTTCTTCAAAGGCGTGTTTTTACAGGAGAAAATATCGGTACGATCTGTGCGAGCTGTACGTGATAAAACTCAGTAAACATGAAGGTAATCGTCTCTGGGATGCTGATTCGCAAGAGGTCGTAAGTACGAACGCAAAAACGAGAAAAGAAACCCACGAAATCCGCGACGACGAGAGAATACCGCATGCCAGTCTAAGAGCATATGCGAAAGATCCAACCGAGCTCCCTCGTTGGCCGAGTCTACCGATTTTACGACGGACTTTCACCACTTTCGTCGAATTACTGCGAATCACTTATACGACAAACTCCTCTCCATGTTCGCGAGGAAGGAACACGAAGGGGTGGGATACACTTATCAAATTTACGGATCCACTATTTCGTGATGACACATACTTCGTAGTTTCTTCCGCAACATTTTTACAGCGTCATAGAGTCGTAAATATGCCATCGCATCCATAAAGCGCCGATATAGTCGCTCATTGACGCCTTTCGTTTACTTTTTTACGCGTAACATGCTCTTAAAATCGAACAATCATTAATATTGTGGTAGTTGTTAACTTTGATTACCGAAATTTAATTGCAGTGCACAATAAAAAAAGAAAAAAATTGGATTGCGTGCACAATAATAAAAGGAAAAAATTAAAATATTATATATATTTGTTTTGTATATTATTTCACATATTATCTCTTGCCTCTTTGATTATCAAAAGCGTACATATAGTACTAAATATTACAAAATTAATTCAGATGCCAATAATGACAGGATTTCTATTTCGCAACATCCTCTCTTCTCTTTAATTATTTACATTTATCAGCGACGTTATATTCGCATTATTCAATTATGAACACACTGTTTATATTAATTTATTACATCCGGCATATTATTCTGACATTCCGGAATATATCTGATACGGTAGAATTCAGCTGCTACCGGTCGACTAATGGCACTGCCAACCGTATTTTCATTTAACACGATCGTAGATTTTAATACTGCATAAATCACCATCGGCTGTCAGCATTTTTTGATGATTAAGCTGTAAGCTGGAGAAGGGCAAGATTTATAACCTGCTCCGAGGTATAGTTTTATTGACGACTCGCAGCAGAGCGAGAGTTCGTATTTAAACCGTTTGGAAATATTCCAGCGACGGCTGTTCACCTTTTCTTATACGAATCCGGCGTTCAATCCGGCACACAGAATCCGGCAGAAACGAGGGCAGGCTAACGATTAATTGCATAAATTATTACCATTGTCACCAAGGGATATCTATAAATCAGAAATAATTCTCCAACTCCATTTAGAATGTCCTGTTGTACGCTTCCGTAGATTTTTCATGGTGCAATTTAATTTTGTCGAAAAGAGTAGAAAAACAATTTCCACGTGGCTATCGCTTTACGTTGATGAAGTAAATGTTTGCCAATTCAATTATTATCGCTGCGTAGAGATAGAGATTGTTCGGCTTATACGATTAATCAACGTCACTCATGTATATGACGCTATGCAAAAATAACAGTTTGCCATGTCACTGATCTACGCCACAGTTTTGTATATGCGCATCGCAGGTTATCATGATGATGTGATTTTGTAACGTAAATATGAGGCATGCTTGAAAGCATGTACTAATTATAAATAAAATTATATAATAATATTACGAGTAACATTTTATCAGTAATGCAGTGCATTTTATATAGATAGGGGAAGGATGTATGAATCAAACACACTGAAAGAGAGAGAGAGAGGGGGGGGAGGGAGAGAGATAATAGATATATACATGTAATAGTAAGTAAAAATACGTTCTTACTTTTCTACCAATGTAGATTAACTTTAATTTTGGTTTAATTTACTTTTCATCTTTTTCTACAATAGTTCTAAGAATTAAAAAAGAATAAGGAGTCAATTAAATCAAAAATAATAAATTACATTGATAAAAATGGACATACTTAAATGAAAAGATTTTTTTAACGCATAAATAATGAAGATTTTCTGTTTGCAATTCTTGGATGTAGTATATCGTAATTGGAAAATCGGACAAATCTGCGCGTATCCTTCGCTAATTTCGGAGAAATGTATCGATTTTCTTTCTAATCAGAGAGATTAGTAGCCACGCGCGGTGCATTTACAGATAAATGAAGAATAACAGCGCCGATGCAACATCGACGCGCTGGTAGTTGTTGTCCTCAATATGGCATGTATGAATAATTTAAATTGCTATCAAATATTCCGACTGATAAATAAGTTGCATGTAAGTGTGAGCATAGTTGATGTTCGGGGATTCACGAAAAGGACGGTTCTTCCGCTGTGTATACCCACTGTGAGAAATATAATTAAAATGGATACAGATATAGAAAATGAAAATCAGAGAGATCTCCCTTTGAGTTTCGTCGCCGCAAAACCCCAACCACAAATGGCTTCAACTTGATTGCAAAGCTGCGTACGTATTATGCAATGTTTTATCAGTCGACGCGGCGTTATTCGAGATTTATGCTTTGCGTTCCCATCGCCTTCCTCTTAATACGACCCGTACGTTCGCTATTCTCCGATATGAAAAGCATGTAAACAGAAATTCTGAAAGATTAAAGGAGCTTTTTTTAAAAATAATGTGGTCTTTCGCATAAAATAATAAGATTTATTGCTATGCCGCGGACAATAAGATAATACCCAGATAATTCGAGTGGGATATCGTTATCACGTTGAAATATTAACATCAACTGTGGATTAGTCATGTCTATTGTGATATACCGAATATAATGCGTGTGCAAATCGAGTTGGAGGGATCGAAGAATATAGAAATGTCTCGCAGAGTGACGGACGGAATAAGAGAGCGTGACGTGCTCGGAGAGATTGTTTGGTGAAAAATGCTCCCGGGGACCGACAGTATCGACGTCTTCGAGAAATTAAGTTTGGCCAAGAAAAATGAAATACACGCCACAAGGGTTGGATGGAAAATATTTTGACAGAATATCACCCGTCCAATAAGAGAACACCGCGAGTTCCGCTCGATGGGGGAATGTCGTCTCCGGTCGATACAAGCGCGTTCTCCACCGTCGTCGTAATCAACCAATTAAATCCTTGCACTATCTAATTCCCTGAATAATATACGTCGCGCAACAATATTATACTAGTTTTAATCACGCTTGCTTTAATCAAAGGCTCAATTATACAAGCGACTCAATGAAATCATTTCTAAGGTCGCACGAGATTCACCCATAGATTCTCTTTCGGGTAAATATCTCAGCTTATTCAATAGACCACTTTTTAATTCTATGTGTACTTAAACTATTTATTTATTTCATTTACATTTTATAATAACCGAAAAGTCGAGTTGCGTCATTCAAATACATTGGTAAAGTATCACAAATAGATTCTTTCGAATAAATATACTTTCGTCCAATATACCACAAACTTTTCAATTATGTACGACGAACTATTTAATTTCATTTATTTATATTTTAGAAATTAGAAATTCAATTATGTCACTCAAATACTTTTGGTAAAGTATCACAAATAGATTCCTTCGAATAGACATATTTAGATCGTCCAATACACCACAAATTCTTCAATTATGTATGACTTAAATTATTTATTCAACACATACATTTTTTACATTTTACAATCAAATAAAAATCTTATTACAATATATCGTTCAAACCAAATACTGTGACGAAGTATTACGAAGTCTAGATATTTCATCGTCATACCGAATGCAACGAATTAAGCAATCTTTTATCATTCACCGGGGAATCACTTTAACTATCTTTGAGCCTTCTTTCGTGGATCTCTACGAGGATCTCTGCGATAGTGGATATTACGTGGCCTCTCGTCCGTGAAACCAAGAGGACGTCACAAGTTGGAGCACGTGCTACATCAGTGTGTCCGCTTATTGCTATGCATTGTGCAAATTGACAAGTCAATTTACATTGGCAAAACCAACGCGGTCGGCCGGGGATAGGAAGGACGGATCCCTCAGGACACATCGTGGCCGAGACGCGCTCTCACGAGCTCCGACTACGCCCGCATATATCCGGGATGAAATGCTGCAAGCTTATTTCCGGTATCAGGGTCGATGTTGCGAGATAAACCGATCATTAAATAAGTCTTGCGCGCGCGCGCGCGCACTGCTAGTGGAGTGCATGCGGCTGCGGAGAGCATATTGTACCGCGAAATCCATCAACTTTGTCAAACCCGTCCGACTGCAAACCAAATTCTCAATGCGATAGTATTAAGAAATTAGCTCGCGGCAATTGATATGCGATAATTTAAGTAGCTCACCGTGTACTCCGATAGTTTTCGCCGCGTGCGATAATAACACACCATCCGCGATAAACTATTGTTAAATTTCAATACAACGTAACAGAAACAGGAAATATTTGAAATGTTCTCGGTATATGTAAATAGAACACGCGCAGTGTTGATAATCATGCGCGTATCTTTCAATTAACAGAGAGATTACAAATGTAATTCTCTGACAGAAATGCAATGCAAACAATACGTGTGTCGCGTTTCATTTCACAAACTAAATAACTTGTTAATCTTAAATGTGTACATTACACACACTTGTGAAATAATCGATGCTCGTATTTATCCGTTCTAAGGAAGGATGGATATCTCGCGTTCGATATTTCGCGTCGATGTGTTTCTTCCCCGGAATTTATATATCATTCTATGCTAATCGACGTCACATACAAGTTGTGGAAACTGTAAATGACAGGTGAATATGACTAAAAAGTTATAAGCTCTTTAAAAACTTAACCGAGCGGAACGTTAACCGCGGGAGCCGTTCGAAAATTGAAAAACGTTAACGTGCGACGTTAATGCAGTTCCGCTGTGTTCGACATTACAGTACGCTTTAGTTCACGCGAACAACGGACGTTGTGTTTCATTTCGTTCGACAAACTCCTTTTCAAAACACCGCAATTACGTCAGATTGTCGTCGGCATGAAATTTCAATACTAAAAAATTAGCTATAATATTTCCCAAAAAATCGCGCGCGAATAAAAATGCAGAGAATCATCCAGCCAATCTATTTCAAGCTGGGCAAAAAAGCGCCGGCGTATATTGCGTATATAAATGATTAAAATCGAGCCGAAATATTAAACAATGACGGATCGGAAAGAAATGCTTTTGCTAGGCATATTTTATTCAGGGGCGCATCTATGATGCAACAACATAAGCTACCGCAGCGAATAAATCGACGAATTTGTACAAGTGGCGAGTAATACCGCACGGTACCATCCGCGAAAACATTTCAATTATTATAAATACATTTTTTATCTGTTTCCCCGAGCGCCGAATGTTACCAGACGGTATTCATTCAAGCTCTGGGAACGTTTTAAATATTTCGTGTCTGATGTGATATTCGTGCGGCACTGTGGTACGGATTATAATTTGCGTCGATAAAGTATTTGTAAATTTAATATTTCCTAATTCATTGAATTGAGTACTTAATGAACGTATTCATATATCGTATGCACAAAAACGAACGCTTAAGTTCCTTTCCACTCGAGCGCGTGAAAGATTTACTTCACATTACATTAAATATTATTCAATTCGTCTATAATTGATATCGAGCAGACAAATGCCAAAGAGATGTAAAGCGAATTTTATATTCATTTATTTGCTGGTAATGTATTGAAGCGCCGACACGACTCAATCCAAATCGATAAAACTTATTCGTTATTAAAAGCAGCGTAGCTATCGTACTTGGAACTTTTAGATTAAGCTAGAAAATAATTCGGATAAAGTTTAAAATAATTTAATATAAGCTATAATTCAAATATATACTTGCGCAAAAAGAACGATTTTGCTGAAATATTTACAAGTTTAGCTAGATGCGGACCTGAAAATAATTTTGGCTCATTAAAATAATTACATAAGAATTTCAAGCATGAACAGTGAGCACGCTGCGAAAAGTTTCGAGCAACTAGTTTGAATGCCCTACATAATTATTTTGATGGTTTAATAAAATTAATTTTGAATCTAGCTACATTTTCAGATATTTCAGCAATGTACCGTTTTTTTTCGTGTGGATTTGTAAAAGTAGTTTCTAAAATGCAATTGAGCCAAGTGTAAAAACGCGAAATGATTTTAATCTTGCGGCAATGCATTAATTGCTACAATTTTCCTATACCATTTAAGATAAATGCGATAATGTATATTTTTACACGTAACCTTATTTTTTACAAAATATTTAACATTAATCGTTTGAACCAAGGTGTTAAGCCCGCAGTGTTAATTTCACACTCGTAGTATTAACATTGTAGTATTACACATCATCTTGGTGTTTATACCAACAGGTGAGAATAATATAAACACCGACGTGGTATTTAATGTCCGTTGTATTAAATTTAACACCTATATTATTTAGAATATGATCATAGTTTTATTTTATTATGTATTGTATTTTTATCCTGTTATACATCTTTACATTATTACAGCGACTGAAATCGATTAACTTTTTATTTATTTATTTTTTTATTTTTTTTTTTATTACTCAATTCTCTATAATATGTATGTCACTGTACTGAATATGAATTTTTTTCTGAATATGAAAAAACTTGAAACTTGAAACTTGCGCGCGCGCAACCTACAGTTTTTGAATGCGTTTGTATGTACATATCTAGACATATTCGGTTTAAGTACTTATAGTCGTCTAGGCCGATTTGCGTCGTTAGGTGACTCTATGTGGGTCAAATTGGAGCGGACCGCCGGCCGCAAAGTCCAAAGCCTACACCAGTTCTCTCTCTACCTCTCTCTCTCTCTCTCTCTCTCTCTCTCTCTCTCTCTTCTCTTTGATATTATCGATTCAGACTGCACGGTGCACTCCCGGCTGCTACCGCTGCTGCACGACAGCCGTTTGCGTACATGCTTCCCGCGATATGACAAACAGCATGACGCAAGCGACGCCTGCAACGTCGCCGATATAATGCACATGTGTCGTTGATACGGCACGAAACGTCAAGACGTGTTTTCGAACGTCGTTATAACGATCGTAGTAGACGCAAGAGGCAGAAGCAAAGGCGAAGGGTGCGAATATTGGCCGAGACCGAGGGAAATGCCGGCGTTGTACGTCCTTTCGATATAGATATGCTCTAAGAAACGACGTATATCGCAAGCTAAAATACGATACCTACACGCATATATGTGTATATATATATATATATATATATATATATATATATATG
>NW_017305072.1:633244-639000 GCF_001594115.1 Trachymyrmex septentrionalis
TATTCGATTAAAACAGATTTCAGTGCTCACTCAATATTTATTATATTATATGAAATTATATACATATTTGATTCTTTGCAACTGCACGTCGAAATATTTGTCGGTCTTTAAACGCATTTATGAACAGAACCAGAATATCACTTATTAAATTGATGAGCAATTTAATAAGTTTTTTGATACTAATGAGCATTTTTTATAAGAATATTAATAATAAGGTAATGATAAATTAAAACGAATCTAAATCTGCAAATAATATATTGCAAATATATATTTCGCAATAATTTTATTGCGAAAAAATACATGCTTGAATTATTACGTGACGAAGAAAATTTCGTTATTCAATTAATACGCGTTACTTTTGAGACAACTTTTAAATCGAGTTATTGGTGGAACTCGTATAAAGTTGAAGACTAAAACACACACTTTCCGAAAAATTCTGAAAACACCATAAGTCTGGAAGACTGTAACTTTAATAGGCTGTAACTTCGGTTGAGATTAACATTTTTAGACTCCCTTTTTTATTTTGAAGTTCTGAGATTTAGGTATATACCTGCAATTCCAGAAAGTGTGTTGTCAGGTTATGAAATAAAACTCTTCTTTTTCCTTCCTTTATGTACGGAGCAAGCAAAATTCTGATTGGGTCTGAGAGACCTATTGTGTGTGTGTTTTAGGATTAATCCTCGGAGAGAATGCTTCAAACAATGCACATGAATGCGAGATAATTATTTTTCTAACGCGAAGGGAAGGCGCATATAAGATACATGTGTCTCGAAAGGTATGAACTTTTGCTGGAAATGTGACGAAAACACGCGTTTTCTCTCGATGTGCAGAAAATACGTTGTCTCAGATCCCAGCGGAGCGTGAGAGCTTATATTAGATACCAGACGCGACGACACAGTGCATTCTCGCGGATGTCCCGGTAAGAGGAAACGACAAGAGAGCAGGGTCGACTAGCAAAAGAGAGAAATATTCTAACCATCAACGACATCGGAAGCCATTACATGCATCGAACAACGAACATGCGCAACAAAACCGCTCGCTGCGCCTGTCGACTCGATGAAATCATCCGCCGTTAAAGTGCACGACCTAGTCCACGAGAGATCTTTCGGTTCATCACGGAGGCGAATGAAAAGGCAAGAAAAAAGAATTCGCCTCGGGGAATGCAATACGTTGAATCAGCGTTTCGGCGGAGATTTCTAATTCCGTTGTGGCTTTAAGTCCTGATTTTTAGGTAAACGCGTGGAAATGTTTGTGAGATGCAATTGCGTAAAAGAAACTTGATCTATCACACACGTTAATCCGATCAATTGAAAAAAAAATAGTATTCTAATTTTCCTCGAATTTACGAGCATATCGTATGCTGTCAAAATCGATTTCTCAAATTCACATTTGTTCTGTTAATCCTCCTAATGGACTTTACGTTTGTGACTATTTTTCAGTTTTACGGAAATGATTACAGAGAATTTCATTTGAACTAATAATCGTTGCAATGTTATGTATCCAGTTCGATTTGTGTATATGCAATGGGAAAAAAGACGATTTTTAAAATGTATGATTTTATCGAAATAATTATATTGTATAATAATTATCGAAATTATAATTATATTATGTTTAAAAAAAAAACAATTTTCCATATTTATAATTTCATTAAAATTCTATATTATTTTGATAAAATTATAACTCTAAAATTATATTTGGAAAATTGTTTTCTTTTTAAATATAAATACAATTATTATATAATAATTTTTTTTTGTTTAATTTCAAATTAATATTGATTATAATTATTACATTTTTGATATAAATATATGTGTAATAAAATGTTAGAAATAATTATTTATTGTTAACGTTCCTCTTGCATGGAAAATAATTTATACTATATATATGTATATACATATATATGTATACAAGCAAGATCAATGAATTCATCTTGCAATATGTACATTCGCATATTTGAAATACTTACATATCATAAAATGTCTGTGCATCAAGAACGCGAAGCTGCATTGCAAACTTGTAAACGTCACATGCATCGCTTGTGCATTTTTCCGAGATCTAGCACAAGTATTGTGTACGAATGGATTTTTTCCGTTACGTAAGGAAATAATAGAGACCAGCGTATACGCTTTCAGGACTGACGTAGAAGTGTACAGAGCAGAGGCGTTTTTATCGAGCGGCCAATGTAATTGTAAAAAAATGTTATTTATACTTAAACTGCTCCGTGGAGTCCACAAACGAATGCTTTGCACTTTAGAAGTCTGGCGCAAATTTTATTTCCGGTAAGAGGCATTCTGATAAAAACTTTGCTGGCCGATATTTTCAACGCCAGATATCTCGTCGATCGCGGCTAGGAAAAGAGGAAAGGTCCATCGGCGACACAGCAAAATGTCGAGGCGAGCACGAACTCCAGCGATGACGTTCCCTGAAATAGCTCCATGAATAGCCCGAGATTTTCCATCGTCACCGCTGCGTTCGCAAACGTTGAGAGAGAACAAAAAAAGAGCAAGGAGAAAATGTGTTAAATAAATGACGATTATTTAATTTCGTACAAAAGAATTGCTGCCACGCTTTGTAATGCAAACAACTCACGCGTGATGCTCCCTTCCGAATTTTATCTTCGGTGTAGCATACTGAATTTTTACGGCCTTATTGCGCCGTATCTATGCGCGAATGCATCGAAGTTTTCGTATGGCTTTCGTACAATATACACCCGGGAATGTTTTATCGAAGATATAACTAAAAGCGCCTCTCAGCCTTTATTTCACGAAGCGGATGTAAAATGTCTGGCTCGTAATGCGTGCAATAACAGCTGTTATTACATATGCTGCTGTAAAATCATTTAATGAGAGAGAATAAAAGCCGCGTAACTGCATAATATACGAAAAAATTAATATCGTTGCTTTCATTTTGTTCTTTTACATAAATGTCGATATCAATGCGCCTATTCTTTAAATATAACATTATTGTTTAAACAGCGAATAAATTAATTCAAATTAACGAAGGTGTTTATCCTAATATCAAGCGCGATTGCACATGTATTGGCATGAATGGATAATAATAATAGGCTGATACTTATCGTATTACGCGGGCATTCACGAATCATCGAATTATATAATCATGGTGAAGCTCGCTTGGAAACGAAACAAATGCGATATGTAATTGCATATAAAGTGAAAAATTATTCTGATAGAATGAATTCATTTATATGCCAAGCGAGTAAATTGCACTTTTATCAATATGTGAACATATCGCATTTGACCGTGCGAGCAACGTTTTTTATATCGTACGTGATACAAAATAACGACCTCGTGATCGTCTACAAAAATTGCATTAATTTTGAGTAGCAACTTTTGGAAAAATCTGGCCGCATAAGTTTTAATTAAATATTTTAATCAACTTAATCAATTAACTTAAATTGTTATTGTTGGTACTTTTAACGCGTTACCGAGGAAAACAACTTTCGCCGCAAAATTACATGGAAAGAATGATTTTACTGAAATATGTCTAAAAATTCACCTAAATTGAGATCTGAATATAATTTTGTTTGGACCATCAAAAATAATAATTATGTAGGATGCTCGAACTGATTGCTCGAATGTTAAAAGCTTTCTTGTCAATAATGCTTCACCGTTCTACATAATTATTTTAACAAAATTATTTTTTAGATCTCTACCTAATTAAATTTTTAGATACTTCAACAAAAAACTATCCTTTCCATGTAAAAACAACGTTATTAACAACGATATTTTTAAATGTTACAAGTCGTCAACTGACGAAAGCAACTTTTGTAATGCTACAAAAGGATTCAATATTTAAAATTACACGGAAAAAACGATTCTGTTGAAGTATCTATTTAACTGAGCATTGATCTGAAAATAATTTTGTTTGTACCATCAAAATAACTACTCTCATGTTCAAACTAATTATTATAAAAATTAAATTAAATTAAATTAAAACTTTTTATAGCATTGTCATTAACGCGTCTTAAAAGCGTCTTCTGCATAATCATTCCAACAAAATTATCTTCAAATCAATATTTAATTCAATTTTTAGATATGTCAAATTGTCTTCTCCGTGAAAACAGAGATCTTTCCTAATCGTATTTTCGGAAAATGCCTTTCGCTGTTAACTGCGCCTAATCATTTCCACGTTTCTGTGTTTTAGTACCCATATCACACATCGTGGCACTGGTCGGAGATTCCGCCTATCTTCCCTGCGACATATCAACCACTCACGAGGGGGACTCCGTGCATCTTGTGCTCTGGTATCGCGAGGATCTCGGTACATCAGTTTACAGGTAAAGTGCAATCAATCCGTACACAGGCGAACGTGCGCACACGCCGGGCATACATAGGACACGCACGTATGTATAGCGATTTGCAAGCTACTGCTGCTACTGGTCGTAACAGGAACGGATTACAAACAGCCCGTCGGCACAATACGAGATTGGTAGTCCGCTTTTATCCGAAAATTGTCTTCGAACTCGATTTTCCTCCTCGCTCGGCTCAAAGAATGCATATCGTGTTTGCGATCAGGAGTCACCGTTGAATATTGCATAAGTATCGATTTGTAGGGATTGTTAAAAAAAAAAAAAGAAACGAAGCGTCGGGACATTGTCGAGAAACTGCGCAATTAGCATTTTCATGGACGAATTAATTATATCGAAAATGTGATAGTAACACTAATATAAAAAATTAGATTAGTGTTACTATTGTTATATACTATTTATCATTGTTATCACACTGTTGTCACATTAATACTGTATTGCATGAAAAGTCGCGCGATTGTATTAGTATTTATATCCCTGATCAATTATGCAGTGTCGACTCGCATTCTAGTAGAGACAGGGGAAGGTTCAGAATGACACTTTTTTAATCGCTGTTTTGGAGTCAGTCCAAAATATGGATTGGATTTCGCGGTTGCGTTATGTAACCCGTTACATCATATGTACATCCTGTGATGCACATACTAATAACAGGACAGATAGAGTATCGCGATGTAATCGAAAATATACGTCTACGAAAAATGTTAAAAAAAAACAAAAGAAAAATTGCAGCACAAATATTTTGCGCTTGCACATCGCGAGTGCCCGCACCATTATTCGGGATATTGCAAACAGATTTAAATGTTTCCTATGATTTTGCATCAGATTTTAATTACACGTCACATATGCCGTCAGATCGCTTGCTGGCGATATGGCCGAACCGCTGCGCGGTTTTTCCGTGCTCGCCGGGGAAAATGCAATGAACGCGTTCGTAGATAACGAAATTTCGCGACAGTTTCATCGACGCGTAAACGCCGACGCGGCGTCTTAACCGAGTTAATCCCAGTGAACAATAAAATTGCGTCCGCCCAGCATTTCCCTATCGCGGCGCGATTTTAATTTTCCCTCACGTACTCCATAAACTACGTGAACTATGTGGAAAACAAACAGATTGCTCCTTATCTCGAGATTTTTGCTAATTTGCATACGCGACATTGGAATTAATTATTCCCGTCGCGTTGAAAGTATCTTAATTCAGTATCGAACGATGAAATTGAAAATTACATATTCGCCAATAATTCATTTACGAAATTCATTAACACATTATTTGTCTAACGAGTTTTTTCACGTTTTATACTAAGAGAAAAATTTTTGATTTTTGTGACTATAATTATGTTATCATTATTATTACTGATATAATATAATATTAATTATGATTATTACTATTAGAATAATTATATATAATATAGGTCTATCAACAAATATATATATATAT
>NW_017305072.1:639100-643813 GCF_001594115.1 Trachymyrmex septentrionalis
TGATCATAATTACTATATAGTTATTATTAGCACAAAAATGACTGAAATTACTTAATTAATAAATAATTTAATTATAATTCGTTTTTAATTATAGTTTATTTTTTGGATCAATATATATTTATTTAATATTGTTTCAAAGAATGTATGTATATGTGATTTGATAATAGACCTATATTATATTTAATTCTAAAATAGTTATTATTAATATTATAGCAGTATAATTATGGTAACATGTAATTATAGTCACAAATATTACAAATTTTTCTTTCAGTATACTATTCGCACGACACAATATAATTTTTTTTAGTATAGAAATGTTTAATAGTAACACAAATAGCTAGATAATTATTATTACCTAACTATTTATGTCACTCGCCATAAAGAATACCATTCATATTCAATATTATATATTACACGATATTTCATTATTATATTTTCTGATAATAAATACATTATATTGTGACGTACACAGTAAGGCACGTAAAACTCGTTAAGCAGACAATGTGTTAATGAATTTTACGAATAAATTATTCGATACTTAAAATTTTATATTATTATTAAATTTTATAATTACCTTTTACAAGCATTTCAAATAACTTCGATAAGCAACCACAAGGTTGCCACTAAGAATCACAGACGGCTACCTCGACAACTAAAAGTAATAGGAGACAAACTGAATATTGCAAACTGTTGTCAATAATTTTGATAATACCATTAAAGTGAGAGATCAATCAGTCGTTTTCACCACGACGACAAGTTCAAAGGCAGGAGCAATCGCCTTTGTTTTGACGCTTGTCCGACCAAACGCTTGTTTCTCTCCTTGACTCGCACAGTCGCCTAGTCGTTTCGAACAAGTCTCATGGCACCATTGTCACGCTCCGGACATTTTGAAGTTGGGATCGTTTCGCGTTTCGCATGTGTATTTCCCGTTGAGATCGAATCTCGCTTCGCGACTTGGCATTGACAATATCGAATAGAGAACGATCATTGTATTTTTCATTGTGTTTCTCTTCGAAATACGTCTGTACGTACGAATTGTGATCGCGTCGATAATACAATCAAGTGCTGAATCTTCCATGAATCGATTTCATAGAGAACTCAAATAACAGAAGCGTGATGATTTGGGCATTGATAATTTGATGTGCAGATCTACAACAGAGCTAAAACTAGACATCTCGGTGTTTGAGACAAAAGAAAAAAATGCGTCCCTTAATAACAAAACATTTCTTTTATTAATTTTAACACGACGTGTAAAATATAACAAGAAATAATATTAGTCACCGATAGTAGCGAATGAATTAAAATATATAGAAATTTATATCGCCATTTTTGCGTCCCTTCCAAGCAAACACCAAGTACATGTAATGTATCTGTTAGTTATAATTTTCTACTCAACAATATAACTGTAATATAATACGTTTATATATATATATATATATTATATCGCGTTATATTAGTGGGGTATTATAACTAATAAGTACATTACATGTAACTTCGAGTTTGCTGAGTTAAATTTTTTTTACATACGGCGAGTTAGTCACATTCTAGTTCCAGCTATTGAGGACTTACAATTAAATGCGTTATTATGAAAAATTCGTCGTCGCACATATAGAGAGCAGAATAAAAATGGCGAGCGGTAAGTAGCTTAGTTTTTTAAAAATGGAGAAGAATCGTAATCAGATATAGAAAGAATTTACGAACGAGAATCACACAAAGCGAACGGAAGGTACAAATAACTAATTCATCCCGCAGCTCTCGTTAATCCTTCGGCAAATCCTAACTCTATTTTAGATCCTCGCTTTTTATTAAAATTATTGTACGTCGACGGTTGTATTGCATTTTTCATAAACAAGCCTCTCTATCTGCAACGCAGATTAGCAGTGGCTGTATTATGGTTAAGCACTTAACGGTGTGCTTAACATGCAACTCTCGCCCCCGCCCACACCATTATCCGCTTCCTTTCATAGAAAAGCAGAAACGCCGGCTGACGCTGGAGTATCCTCAGCTCGCGATTTTAAAATCCTTTTCAAACGTTACGATACACATACTGAGAAGCCCGTCACGCGGCAGCGTAACGGATCTTAAAAAGCAGGAAAAATAGCAACGGCGTTTTAAGCGGATTCGTTCGTTCGAATGCCGCATGGATACGCGTTTATTCGCGGCGTTAAGTAGCGAAATACTTGCATTTTCCCAAACAATAACAATCGAGCGAATGGGGAATACGAACGACACGCCGGATTCGATATTTGCAATCCGGAATGTTAATAACGTTCGCATTAATCGCGCAGATCAGCAGAATTTGAGAAATTTTATTTAAAAACTGCAACGCAATCCGTGTCACATCATGTAAATCATTAGGCGGTAATTAACGGCGAAAGAGAAATGCAATCGCCGTGAAATGAAATCAATTATAGCTGTATAATTATTACAATTTGATAGCGTTCACGGCTTGAAATAATGATTACCCGTATATAATGATCATCCGAGGAACTTTAATTATGTGCCAATTACAACGGCCGCGATAACGCGCCGGGGTTAGAACGCGATTTAAACTATGCAGTGGGAAATCCCTCGTGGATTTTAATTTATTCCTTCGTGTGGACTGATGAATTCGTCCATGGCTGCCGGTTGCGGTGAAACAACACTCATAAACATTAATCGAAATTACCGCGGTAATGACACCTGCCGTTAAAATCACCATCCGAACTGCACGTATCCTTTAAAATTAAGCATCGACTCCGATTGATAATTGACAAATGCAATACGAGTACATGTGGCCGTTCGCGTTATCGATGGAAAATGGTTAAAGTCTGTGGCAGCGAAATCCGTTTGCGATTTTTTTTTGTGCCTTCAATGCCAAAATTTCGATATTCAAAACGTCAGGATTGAATGAGCGGCCAGATAGTACGATAGATTTTCTCGTTAAAAATATATATCGCTCATCTCTAAAAATACATTTATTTTTGCATATTTATTATATCTTAAATACATATATCTTTATAGCTTACTTTAATCTAAACTTTATTTTGAAGTAGGAGCCATTTAAAATTAATTGAAGAATGATTTTATTATCTATCATCTTTACTAGAGCTTAATTTATCGAAAATTCTTTATTTTTGATATCTATTTAGAAACTATAAATGTCGCGTCATCTTCCTTTAAGAAAGATTAACGATGAAAATGTCAAAAAAAATTATCATTAAGAAAGTAAAAATAGAAGGCAAAAATAGAACACTCTGTTCAGTATCTTTAATGCCTTCGCCTCGCCTCCGTCAGACGCCCAGCGCCTTTGCAGAACTTTTTACGCCGTTTTAAATATCCTCCTTGTATCGAATCAAATGGCTTTGAGCGAAACTCGTCCGATAAAAAAATACGATCTCGTGACAAAAACGCGAAAACTTCGTTGTATGACGGGATCGCGCGAAGAAAGAGAAAAGTTAGCGGGTCGGCGCAAAACCGACGACGCGACATTGCGACGACGGGAAAATCTCTGTTTTACGGGAATGGTAAAACAATCGGTTTTGCAGTCCGTTTCCTCAGTGCAAACATTCGCCACATTTTGTGTTTACAACAATTCCCGTAACGAGTATTTTATCTACCATGAAATTATTCTCACTATAATTCATCGGGCGCATTTTTCAGATATTTTCATTCGTGCTTATTATTGTAGATGACACATATCGTAAACTGCATAATATAGCATTTCGAAAATCTGTCTGTCGGATTATTCACATGACTGTAAACGGTTGACTGCGTCATAAAATATTCTTGCAAAATGTTGTATACATAATACAATATTTTGCATGACCTACATTTTTTAATGACGTTACAAAAGCATTTATCTTGATGAATGGAATTTTATTCGCACTTTTTAATTCCAACACAATTTAATCTTCCGATTCGCATCTCTGAAACGGAAATTATCGCATTATCATCATCATTATTGCATACTAAATTCATTTACACGTACATTTTAATATGTAATATCAAAAGGTGAGAGAATTTATAATTTAGCGACATTAATACGATCAAATTCTCTGCTAAAATACTTTTGATACAGCTTAATATCATAAGCTCCCTTTTATCCGAAAACGGGAGAAGAGAAAACGAATACGCGCATTCATTATAAGTATTCCTCTATATTGTTCATGAGGCGGATTGTGCATTTTTTAAAGAAGATTAACGCAAAACAGCTCACGTTGCCAATACCTGACTCTCCCATTTATTATCGATATGATTTTTTATTACAGCATCGACGCCAGGAACCGAGAATTTGGGGTCGCTGAAAGATGGTCGGACAACAGCGTATTCTCGAATCGCGCCTATTTCATGCTGGACAAGCAACCGGCGCAACTAGGCGTCGAGAACACGAGAGAAGAGGACGCCGGTATCTACAGATGTCGTGTCGATTTTCAAATTGGCCAGACGAGAAACTCCAAAGTCAATTTAACAGTTATTGGTAAGGTTTCTTTGAATTATTCATTTGCTCGATAAAAGATAGATATGTAATATTAGATGTACTATATACAGATATATGGATAGATGTGTATAATAAATAGGATAGATATATGAGAAGTAGAGAGAAAGTTTTATTGAAATTTAAAAAGCCATTTTTCAAATACGTAACATTGTAACGTTGTTCTAATTTAGCGTAATTAACATCATTTCAAAGTAACATCATTTACATGTGATTGTTCTTGTTATTCAATTAAG
>NW_017305072.1:643913-649203 GCF_001594115.1 Trachymyrmex septentrionalis
GCAATTTAGCGTAATTAACATCACTTCAAAGTAACATCATTTACATGTGATTGTTCTTGTTATTCAATTAAGCAGAATAGCTTCGTTTAAATTACACGCTCTTTTAGATACGAAGAAGTTTAATTGCACACAATCACGTTTTACAATGGATCGTAATGTAAATCCAAGATGGAAATTGGAAGGGTTTTGTAACTGCATATACAATAAACATTAGTGTGTTGCGGTTGCAACGAGCCAGATATGAATTTGGCAATTTCCATCTTGGATTTGCGTTATTATTCGAAATGCAATGTCGCAGAAACTCCTCTGCTCAGTTTCCTTATTCTTATACGTAGTAATGAGAAAATGTTCGGAAAGATTATTCCAAGTAGCCGGAGCCAATTGTAACTTTGCCAGAGCTTCTTCTTGTACGTTTTCATTAATACCCAATTAGCCGCTCGAACACGAACTACTCGACGTGTATCGCGATTATGCTAAAAATGACACGAAAGTTTTATGAGCTTCGTATAAGTACCGCCTTAAAGTTACGTGTCGCCGTACTTTCGCAACTTTACTCTTATAAAACCATCGTAAGGTATTGCGAGTGCTTAAGGCGGGAGTTATAAGGATCAACTTGAGACTCATTGTTCGAGGTCGCCGAAAGGAACCTTTACTGATATTAAAGCCATTTGATGTTTGAGAAAATATGGCAAGTGGCCAACAGGTTGCAATCCAGTGCATCGGCGATAATTACATATTTGTCACTTTTATATAACGTAATCCAATAAATCCGATTTATCGTACATACATGTCGGTCAAGAATATATTTGCGTAATATATAATTTGCAATTATTATTATTGGATGTTACTGTGACTTTTATTTTTGTAAAATTTGACTTCTTGAACGTTTTAACAAAATTTCGATTTTACCATCTTTTCATGTAAAAAGGTTTAATTAAAATGCATAGATTTAAAATGTCATCTTGTCTACCTCAAGTTATCATAAGCTCTGGCAAAAATTTTAATTAGAGCGATTTTTAAAACTTTTTTTTTTTCAAATTATTCGTTTTAATATTATGCCTTATACTTCTGAACTACGTTTCTCGTTGTCGTTCGACGTGACGGGCATTTTCAGCGCGCCAACAAAAGAATCATAAAACAGCAATTAAGCAACGTAATAAATTCGAAATAAAGTAAGCCACCATCGAGCAAGCATATACGACAACGGGAGTAGAGGAGAGAGAGAGAGAGAGAGAGAGAGAGAGAGAGAGAGAGAGAGAGAGAGAGAGGAGACAGAAGTCAAGAAGAGAAAAAGGAATCCAATTAACATCCTGTTGAAAAGTTATGAAAACGCCAACGGGATAGTACGCGTCACCTCGGGATTCGCCGTTAGCCGGCATGTGCCAAGGAATTTTTCCTGCGGGGTAATTAGCTCCCCTAGCCCTTCTGACTCGCCGACATTTCACACGTCCTTGCTACGAGCTTGTAGACACTCCAACCGTTGGTAAACCTTTTCCAGATGAACGCCAATTAACGTGCCTTTACTCCCATCGCGTTTTCACCAGTGAAATTGCACATCATTCTCTCGGTTTCCTTTTTTTTCCTTCACAAAAGATGTTACAAAACAATTGCACGAATATATTCTTCTTTCGCGTCCTATGAGAAATATAGAGCCAGTTCTATTGAAATTTAGACCCATTTGATCCATTCAGATCCCATTTGAAATTAATTGAAAAATGCACCTTTATCGCGAGTTTTTAGTTTGGGCAAGCGCACACTGTAGACTAAAGTGTCGATCGATTGCTGTGTCGTTTATGGAAAACAATGGAAAAAAAGTGTGTCATGTATCCATGTATAAGATTACAAACATTGTCAAGGACTTTTCATAAATGACACAAAAGTCGACTAACATTTTATCTATCATATGTGCCTTAAAAGGAAGACTGATATTCTTAGCCAGTTTTTATTTTATTTTATTTATCGTCTTAAGTAATATCTTAAAATGTTAATACGATTCTGTGACTGACCTATATATAACATTTTAAGAGACTACACTTTAGCGGTTAAATATAAGCATCGACTATGAATATCGGTCAAAAACAGTAATATTGCTAAAAGTATATTAATGCACATGATCGCGATCATCATCGTGTTGCGATGAAGAGAGTCTGCTCGCGAGATAAGTGAAAATGGGAACGCCGTTATATGTTGCACTCGTGGAATTTAAATCGGTCTCCTTTACAGCCGTGTTCCCGTTCCATCACATATTTGCACGTTGCAACCGTCAAAGGCTCGAGCCTTTGCATCGGAACTGACGAGGCGAGAACGAAGCAAGGATGTATATTCGAATCAGATGTACTGTCGCGACAATGTCAGAGAGAGTATAGTGGATGAGGAAAAGATAGAAGCAACTCGACCATTAGTAGTGTGAATTTGCTTTCTTAAGATCACATGTTTTATATCCAGAGATATACAAAAAAGAGATATACAAAACAGATCTATTAAAATTAAACTAAGTTTTTATATAATAGTAACGCAAAAGTAGAAAAACATTTCTTTATCGTATTTTCGAATAAATTTTAAATAATAAAAATAAAATGATATTTCTTTTAAAACATAGTATAAAAGAAAAAAACTCAAATAAGTATATAATTAAATATATTATAATCAGGGTTAGGTAAGTTAATGTTTTTTTAAACTAAATTATATTAAAGAGTTAATGTCTTATAAAATTAATAAAATTAAGTTAAAAGTTGAAGAAATAAAGAATTAACTTAATAAAAGTTAAGATTAAATTAACTTAAGTTTAAAAAGAAGTTAATTTTGAAAAAAATTATTTTTGAGATCAGAATGTTCTAATTTTTCTTAAAATGAGATGACTTTAAATAACCCTTACAAATATAGATTATTAGGCAAATTTAATTTTATATCCATATGTTAGTTACTTATATATAATAAGATCACGGCATAAGGCGTTTTTATCAAAATCTTGCGAGAGAGAAGGATATATGTTTGCATTATTTCTCTTTCTTAATCTTTATCTAACTTTCTTTAATTTCTGAAACGACTGTTCATGCATGTTTACGACTACATCGACTAGATATTTGTTACAAATATATACATAAAAATTTAGAAAATAGGTGCAACATTATTCTATAATAATTCTTCATCTAAGGCTCATTTCATATTTATATTGCTGAAATATAATTTCATTATTTGTGATACCTAAAATTAGTTTGATTCAAATATAAACGGGAATTGACAAAACTCTAGCGAGTCAATAAAAACTGGCTATCGTATGGTGTGACTCTTACTATAGAGTCTCTCATCATAAAATTATTGAACTTTTTTTAAATTAATTCTCTAATGTTTAAGACTTTATAGAAAAAAAAATATTACATCAAGAACAGATAGAAAAATTTTTAATTTAAAAAAGTTAATAAATTAATTAAAGTTTAAAAGTAACTAAATTAAGTTAAAAATTAATGTATTTAAAATTAACTAAGTTAAGTTAAAAATTATCAACTTTTTAACTTTTTTATTTAACTTTTAACGTTTTAACTAGTTACTACCCAACTCTGATTATAATAAACAATAATATATTGTTTTTCCCTTTATTTAAAAAATGGCATAATAATAAAATTAAGTTTTCTAGAAAAGGGAAAAAAACATTATTCAATATGATAAAAATTATATGATAAAATATTCAATGATAAAAAATTATTAACTGTTCTCGTAATATCGCACAAAAATAATGTATTCTTAATATAATCAAGTGTTATTTTTATCATTTTTGTTTTATCATCTTTTTTGAGTTATGACGATTGTAAACCATTCTTTTTCTTATGATGATTTCGACGATTTTTTATGAAATGTTAGTTTATTTTTTATGATTGATAAAATTATTTATTTCAAATTGGAATATAACCAATCATACACTGTATTGTATAATGCAGCATTCGCTTTAATCCAATAGACAAAATTATTTCGAAGTCTTCTTATCGACGCCACAGACGTAAATATCCAACCTGTCATATTTTTCGCCAAGAATACCAATGGCTGTATCGCGACGGGCTGCCTGAGTTACCGTATCGAGGAACTTTGTGTTTGACAGTGGTTTCCAACAAAAAAATAAAGAGAATAAAGGAGGGTGAAAAGTTTTGTACAGACGGGAAGCAGACCTTTGACCCGACGTTAAAGCTTTGGTAAACGAGAGCATTTATCGTAGCAAGACACTGTGTCCCCTTTCGGTCGAACAAGAAATACAAGGTATTCCAGTTCCGAAAGTATAGAATGTAATTCGATAAATTTTCCGCGTGGTACTGGCGATTTCACGAGGTCTATACCTCGCAATTCTGTCAGCCAATATTGACATTTCAATGTGGATAACGCGCGCGCAAGTACACATAAATTTTGTGTATTTTATAATTTTGCAGAATAATAATGATACACGTTATCGGAAAACATTTGCAATTACTTCATTGCATATTATTTAATATAATTATTGGATTAATGTTTTTCGGCTATTAATTACTGCAAGCGTAACGATGTTCATAATTTAATTATCGTGTAATGAAACAAAACGGTTCCCTATCTCATATTTAATTTTAATAAAATTGAGATTATGAACGATTAAAAAATTTTATATTGTAATAAAAAAAAAGATAATAGCTTAAATATGGTCCCAAAGCGGTACCTGAAGCCCGCTCAACTCGGTATCTATCAGTTCTCGTTTAGAAGCAGAGATATTATATCATGCTTTAGGATTTCATAAAATACGGACGAACTGAAGATAAGGTGGTTCCTGAGTAACCAACCAGGGGAACCAGAAATCGGTGCAAAAACTCCAAAGAAATGGCGGTTCTTCGCATTAAGACTTCCTCGAAGTCGAGCTACAGAAAACGAGCGCATTTATCTTCTCGAACCGTTGTTTCTTTAAAGTAAGGAAGGGATGGAATGGCAAAAGCTGCGAGTAGAGATTTTTTTGTTACGGAAGGGACAATACATAACTGGGTAATACCCACGTCTGCGCGGACCTACCGTCGTTCGCTTTTGCCGATTTAACTTTGTAATCGCGATAATCGAAATCCCACGGTAAAGGCAAACGAACTATTTGCCGCTTTTCTCAGGAAGAACGTAGTTCCATTTCATAAAGCGTTTTCATTGCGTCTGTAAAACGACAGACAGTGTAACATTCTCTCACATGCATAGCATGCGACATAGCATTGTCTCCCTTCACGTCTCTTCACACTATCTGATATCATTGAGTCATGGAAACTCCATTTTCAACACGCGACAACGTTGTTGCACA
>NW_017305072.1:649303-658379 GCF_001594115.1 Trachymyrmex septentrionalis
TGTCTCCCTTCACGTCTCTTCACACTATCTGATATCGTTGAGTCATGGAAACTCCATTTTCAACACGCGACAACGTTGTTGCACATTCGACAATAAGCACGAAACGTTTTGTTTACCACTTTTAAAGAAAATATTACGTTTCAAGCTTGCGTCGTATAACGACCCTTGCACCCGCATTTACTGCATTATGATTAATGCACGCCAAGCGCACCGTTTAGGAATTTGCTTTGTAATCGCCTTCTGATTAACGAGCAGTATACCTACCTACCGCAGCACTTTGTCACGATTAAGTAAAATGGTTACGAAAAAGATAGCATGAAGAAAGCTGACGATCCAAAATTTTTATTCAATGGTGTAGTCACCTGTGCGAAGTTGGTACGCACATTTTTACAATTTCGATACAATTGATAGAGCTTTGGCTCTTTGCCCGAACGTTCTAGATTCGTATTTACGAGTCGCATTTTTATCGAAGATCTCAATTCTTATTTTCAAACATAATACGATTTTATAACCAGATCTTATTAAAACAATTTGATACTCTTTTAATAGAATTTGAAGTCTGCATTCGATTTATTTCTACGTTTCGCTACGCTTTTGAGATGAGATTCGTACAACGGCAATAAATCCGATCTCTATAGTTTTTGACAAAACCAGTTCTGGTGATTAAATGTAAAAATAGAGATTCGAAAATTTGAGGTTTTATCTTTACAGAGAGAGATGAGATAGCTCTTCTATCCGAACTGAATTGAATAGAATTGATCGGTTGTGAGTAGTTACAGTTATACTCGGATATGGTATGGTACGCTTAGACTGTCGCGCGATCGGATATCTTTGCGAGACAAACGTGCGAACGGTGCGAGATGAAAAATAAAAACGTGTTTTCACAACCGATTCGCGTTTGGACTTATATAGATTAAACCCTCGAACGGCAGGTTATTCGTCTTGACATACTGATGTCGATATTGAAACGAAAAAAAGAAATGAAATGAAAAGATACAACGTGTGTTCTTTTATTTGAAAGGAAGGGCCGAATAACTTGGCAAATTTTCCAGGCGTGGAAGAACATCGTACAATTCGCGGGGATATCCGTCACGGTCTCCGCTGCAGAACGTTGGTGTCGATATCACCGGTGTTCGACTTCCAATATTGGAGCAACAGTGTGACCAATTCTTCTCCTCTCGGTTACGTAAACCAGTGCAGAGTATCGAGTTCGGCGCAAAACAACAGACGTAATGTCGGATCGACAGCCAGTCGATACACGATACAGCACCACTCGACTCGTGTAAATCCGCTGTAAGTTCACTCGGCCACAAGCGCGTTCTTAGGATCGTCGGTTTATTGGAAACCGTAGGTCGGCACGTCGAATGAAAAAAAAAAAAAAAAAAAAAAAAAAAAAAAAAAAAAAAAAAAAAAGTAAAAGGAAAGAAGTGCCGATGGAACATGTTAGTCTCGGGAGTTATATTTACTCGAATCAACTGTATCCTTTCGATGAGTGGTCGGAGAGCTGAGTGAGATAAAAAAACCGGTTAAGTGCAGAAATAACTTTTCAGAAAGAGCAAGAAACATTATATCCCGGCAAAATTCAACGCTATATTTCAGTGAGATCTCTTGAAGAAATAATATCTTTAAAAGCTCAGACAAAGGGATAGACGAAGATCGCATCTGGCGCGCAGCGCGATAAAGAGATAATGCACCGCAATCAATTTCAGCCGGCTCGAAATCGGGATAAATTTAAGTGTGATTATCGTTTCCCTCATAATCCGTGAACGTTTTCAACGAAAATAATTATTCTCAAGATTATATCCGCCTGTTTCCTCTCCCTCGGCCTCTAATGAACGCGGCCAGTGAAATCTACGAACGTATACGTACAGCGGGCCATAATGATCGGGATAAAAATTAACCGCGACGATAACAGTAAAGTGAAACTAAAGCAATAATAATTTTAAAGCGGATTATAGGACTCCTGCCCGACCGATCCCGGCATTCTCGGTGCGGTCCGTATTCGATTTGATTCCCTTATAGTATTCCTCCCTTTTCATGCATATATACATGTTGCTCACGCAAGCATATTCCTCGTTTTGGAGAGAGACGTTATTCAAATGATTATAGGCAAAGAAATCGTATGAAACATTCTACGATTTTGTCACGAAGCGTAGTAGGTCAGAATTTTAAATCAACTTTGCACAAACCTGTGACATCGTGCTGCAATAGTAATTGATCCAATAACACCCTTGAGTGGGTTGACATGATTTACGTGACAGTGGATTTACATTGATTATACTATACGCGATGAAAAAAATTCGCGTCACGGCGATTCGATTGCGAACACTTGCGCGTTTATCCGCGAGTTTAAATATTAAAAATGGCATAATCTAACGAATTCCTCCCAAGACTCTCCGTGTAATCTGCGAGGGACGGAAATCCTCCCTTACGCCACTGAATACGTTCGATTTGCTCTCCCGAAAGTTACGAATAGAGATCCGTCCCATGGGGGCCAAAGTTTTCAGTATCCGCCGATACCCACCCTCGCACCCGGATTGTTCTCCCGAAAGGTAATTGATCTGGATTTGCCCGCTCGCACCTTCCCCGCGAACTTTTAATAGTATTTTACTTCTAAGCACGCCGCCCCCGTTGGGGCGACTGATGCATCCCATCTTAGCAAGAACGGGGATTTCGTCGATTCTGTGGACGCAGGAACTTTTCTCCTAGCTAACGGAGGGTAAGTTCCGTTCAAACAAGAACTACCGAAATTTTTGCTTACTCATCATAAGTGCGACTTCAATGTCGCGATTTTAAGCGGGGATAAGTGGATCGTTATCACGTGTGCCGACGCAGCTCCTAAGACACGACGTGTGCATCGCAGCTTCTAAGACAACCTTACTGAGACAACTAACTTTACGCTTCAGTTTTACATCGCGCACCGCTTTTCAACGTTGTAATAATAGAGAAGAGAGAGAGAGAGAGAGAGAGAGAGAGAGAGAGAGAGAGACACTTAGATATCTTCCCGTCATATAGCTTTATTAAATCCCTGAACGTATAGCAGTGCCGCTGTTACTACGTTCTTGTAAAGCATACGTCGCCGCGGTGTAACGGCCACGTTACATCGCGCTGTTACTTCAGAGCGATATTACGGTGCTTCTTTCTTCTCGCGCGAGTATCCCGCGCTTTATTTTCAGATCTCCGATCCGGATGAGTTCAAACGGAACGACAAGATAGATCTCGGGGGAAAGTGCGCGCATAAATTTTACGGCGTTCTGCGGTGCCGCTGAAGTTCTTAAACTTGAAAAATGCGCAACTTTCAATGAAAGCTACGCTTGGAAATTCTTTTTTTTTATTACCGTACACTGTCAGCTAAACAGACGTTCTCCTAAAAAAAAAAAGAGATTGTGCAGATGTCGGACTTATCAATTCGAGATTTATTCCTCGATACTGGAATTTCCTTGACATACAAACTGCTTTTCTTCATGCACGTATGGATGAAAATCCTTCGAATACAAACTCCGTTTTCGATACTTTTCGAAACTTTTATACTCAGAAATTTTATTAAATCCACTATATATTGCAAATTTACACTGTGAGAAAATTTTTCGACATTTATAGCTATAAATAAATTAAATTAATAATTGTAATCATAGTAACATATAATTATAATCACAAATACCAAAAATTTTTCACAGTGTAATGATTTAATTTAATGACGTAAATTGATAGTTGTGTTATAACATCGTTACGTATCGTTACAGATTATTACTTTTAATAAAATTGTATCGTTTATTTCATCATAATTATTTCCAATAGCTATGTGTATAACCTTAAATTATTATGATTAAATTATTACAGCGACATAAAAATACGGCAAGATTTATCGCGGAAAGCATTGATCCATTACCAAAATTGGAAACTATCAACGTTCATCTGTACGTGTGTAAGTAAATATGAGCAATCGAGTTTTTAGTTTCTATCGTCCAGTGGGTACTCCATTGTAAACACGTTTGTAAATATACGTTCCGGCACGGAACAAACTAGATGAAGTTAATTGTCGCGGCGCTTGCATTAAACATCCGTTTATTTTATGGAACATTGAACAACGTGATGGGAAACGTTACAATGAAAAATTGCGGGTTTGCGGAGCGTACCCTTATCGTAATAATTCTTCCGAAGTTTATCCAACTTTGAGTTTTCTCTCACTATTTCCGCGAATCATTTCTTTGCAACGTACATTTGTTACTCCGGAATATTAGCTTTTTGCGCGCCACTCGCCCGATTGTCTGTTTGATGAATCGACTCGCGATGGAATAAACGGGATCCAGAAGTTGCGCATTTCCTTTCGACTCGACTACTGCTATTGCCTGGTAAAATTTTTGTGTCGATCTTTCTATCGCGAAAATTCAATTGAAAACGTACGTGATTGAAGGGTAGATATTTTCTTGATCAAACCGCAGATAAAAATTCCATCAAAAATTGAAAGTATTTATTTGGACTATTTATAAACTATTTTCACCTTTGGAAAATTATTTTCCACAAATTGGTATAAAATATTTAATTATTTAATTATATTTAATTTACAGCCCAAAAATTATTCATGCACTGAAAAAAAAAAGGTAATAAATATTTTAAATGTTAAGATTGAAATAATTTCAATCAAGGTTCGGTTAATATAATCAAAAATAATTTTATTTCTTTTTACTTTTCTAAATGTGTTATTTAGTAAATATCCAAACATAATATAATATAATATAATAATAATATAATATAATAATATTAACTAAATATTTGATTGAAATTATTTTACTTATACATATTTGGTAATTATTATCAGATCCTTTTTTCAGTATACTTCATTTTCATTTTTAGTTTTTTTATTTCAGAGAAAGTTACGTCTCCTCCATATGAAATTGTCAGTTATACGATGAGATATCAATGAAAATACTCTAGCAGAAACATCGGGTATCACTGCGCTGTAAAATAACATCGTACTGTTTTAAAAATACGACTATAAAGCCGGCTATTTCGCGGGATATAAAAAACGCTTAAGCAAGCTTTCACCTTAAAGAGCGGTTTAAACCAACAAAGAAGAATACGCGCCCGAATACGTAGACTTTTTCAGATTGTTAGAGCTCTTCTTCGCTTTTGCTTCACGGTTTGAAATGCGGATGAAACGTTAAGCGACTCCGGAAGACTCTTTCGAGTTGATGAAGCTCATAGTACCGTCCTGTGCCAAGACAATAACAATGTAGGGACGTAATGGAACATAAAGAAAAGCGCACACAGCACGGTCCGAAACGATCTCGGATAGTACGGCCAACTCGCCGTCGAGAAACGGACCGACCGGAAACGGCATTCGAATTCTGTTGCACGGGGTGTTGCAAAGCCTTAATCGTTTCGATCCGACTTTTCCGCCACTCTAGTAAGTATATAGACGGGTCAGAAATCGCAAGGCGTTGCTCCTGAGAACGTGACAACGCTCTCTTATCGAATCTACGCTTCGTCCATCCCGACCAATCCTCTCTTTCTTTTCTTTCTCTCTCTTTTTCTTCAACGAAAATAGGGGAATAGAGAAAATAATTGCTTCGGGTTTCTCATTCCTTATTCCATTCTTCTTTTACCTCCCGCTTTGCTTTTTCGTCTTCGATGTTCTATTATTCTGAAAAAACTGGAATAGCCCGGAGAGCAACGCCCGGAAGACTAATCGACGCGTTCAAGATCGGTTAAGTAGAGAACTGGAGAACAAACGGATGCCTCCGTACGTTCCCAATGTTAATTTCGACGAGGAGACCTTCGCCATGAGGAGGAGAGCTCAGAGGAAAATTGGCCCGGGAGAACGGTAGTATCGGAAACTCTCAGCGAATTATATCGACTAACGGAGGCGTTCGGTTTTCCAAGTCGTTTTTCTGCAAGTCTTACGGGAAACGCGATCGGACAGGGGCGGCGCGCGAAAGTCATTAAGGGAATATACTTATTCGCTGCTGGCCAACGAAGCACGGAATTATCGATCGCGCAGGTTGGCGAGAGCACTTACGTGTATCACGTTTCACGAGAGATTCCATTTAGAAGTTCTTAGTCTAGAGAGTATTGCACCGCCGATTCACACCATAAAAGCGATATAAATCAAGAGAATGTATAGCATTAAGAAGCATATTCTAAAACTGCCATAATGTTGCCAATAATAATTGAATAATTGTTGCATACATACAGAAAAATCATTCTATTGCTAAGAAAAGTGATTGTTCGATTTCTTTTTTTTTTTTTCCTTTTAAGTAACGGTTGTCTAGAAAGAATATTTTCTTTATAATAATTTTAAAACATAATTATTATAAATTTTAGAAAAACTCATTATTTTGTATTTAAAATAAGAATTTATTTTTTTTTGAAAATTATTATAAAATTATCATTTATTGAAGAAACGACTTTATATAATAAGCAAATCAAATTTGTTTTAATTTAATAATTTTAATTAAAGTATTTTTCCCCTTTCTCGCAAAGATTTTTCAGAATATACTTATATTTTAAATAAATTTAATACTTGTAATGAATTTATGATAAATTTGCGGATATATAAACTTTTGAAATACTTGAAATAAATAATTATTATATAGTATATATTTTTCTGTGAGTTTTTTATTTTGTTTGTAATATTCAGATTGGTGCATTATACATGATAGCGCCAAAAAATCTTTTGACAAATGATTTTTCACAATTAAAATTGATAACATTGTTTTATTCGGTTTAATTATTATATATTAAAACTATATTTATATTATATAAGCACAGTGTTTACTATAGTACAGCAAAATTAATATATTTTCATAAAAATACTTTTTGCCACGAAACTGCGCTTAAGAGACGATTAAAAAATCTTCAACACGTTTTTCTCTAAAAATTATATTTTGAAATTAAGTATAAAATTACGAGTATTGTTTGTGTGACATTTTCTGTTATAAAATATGATAAAACTGTTTTATTAAATTTTTCAATTAATATTGACAAATTGCTTTATATAACGCGTTATTATGAATAAATGCACAACAAAATACAATAGTATACAGCAATAATAATACTGTTTTTAATAATAACGTCTTTAATAATAATAATTTTTATTGAAGTACAGAAAAGATGAGATATTGTACTTAAAAATCTGATAGAGAATAACATTTCAAGAAATGGAACATCAGTAATGATGCTTATAAGTCAAACTTTTAATATAATATACGTATAGTTAATATAACAATAAAATTAAATAAAATGCTTATGTCAGTCTCTGTAGATGTTGATACAATTATACAATATATTCATAACACGATAGATACAATTCGCCAACCAATTGGGATGTAATTTAAAGAAAAGTTAAAGTAAACATTTCTAGATTACGAAATATTACTATTCTATTTTTTTTTTCAATAAAATAGTAATAAATTATAACAATAACAATAAATCATATGTAAGGATACAAATGTGTTTCCAAAAATCAGAGATCCAAATCGCACCTATGACATTGTGCATTCAATCGCAATATATAAAAGATTTCCTATCGTGAAGTTTCGTAAGTGAATCTATCAAAACTTTTATAAAAGTTCCGGTAAGACTGACGAGTTTCTCTCGGATATCGACCTATCTCAATGCCGATTCTATCTATGCGTTCCAAAGGATTAACCGAGTAGAAATCTGAAACATTTAGGGAAGGGCGGAAACTTTTCGAACGTCTCACCGTGGGAGATTTACGTACATGATACATAGCCGGAATATCAGTGAGAGAATTTAAACTGGATTCCCTCTGTTACATCAGCTACTATGAACTGCTTCACTTGTGGTGTACTTGTAATTAAGCAAGAGTACCAAGAAATTTTCGCTAATCACGATAAGAATAAAGATTATTTCATACAATTCCATATTTCGCATTGCATAGAATATTTAGTATAATAATATAGTATATATTTTATAATTTAAATATAATATACTTGGTGTGTTTGTAACATGTGGGCATAACTTCGAGTGAATGAATACAAAAATAACATAAAAAGTTTATACAAACATTTGTTCTACCTGACCTTCTTTCCAAGTTATACACGTTCTCGTGTTTCATTAATTTTCGTTACTAGCTAGCGTAGTGTCTTGACATTCTGTCTTCAAAGAAAATTGTTCAAGTGAAGGTACATAAAGACGTGTGAAAATATTATGCCAGCTTAGTTTTTAACAAAAATTAATGAGACACGAAAACATTTACAACTTGAAAATAAAATCATATAGAACAAATGTTCATACGAGCTTTTTGTATTATTTTTGTGCCCTAAATTCATTTTTGGAGTTATGCCTACATATTACAAAACATTCTGTGTGGATCCATTAGGGGGATCATGAAAGTTATGGCCTCCCACTTGGAGACCTCGTCTTTAAAATATTTACAACAAAATATTATATATATTTGTAATGTTTCTGAAATGCATAATTTTAATACTCCAAAAATATGTTTTAATTTAAGAAACTTCTAGATATAAAAAAAACAGATTTTATTATGTTATTCTTCTTTTGTGTTAATATAATATATTTTAAAACGTTTTATAAATTATACATTTTTATTATTATACATTTAAACAATGCTCTTTCAATGTAATAATTTAAATAATAATTTAATATTCTACTATTTCATATTTAATATTCAAAAAAATTTCGTTCGCAGCGAGCCTCCTTGATAAATTTCTGGATCCGCCAATGAATTCCTGTGTATCTCTTACATTTCAAGTATAGAATATATACATATATATAGTATAGTAAATACATTTAAAAATCAGCATGAGTAATGCAATGAATGCATTGCATTTTACTCAATGTGTTCGACAGGATTGACCACACATTATATTACACGTTAAAACCTTACGCGTCGAAGCAACCATCGTAAATCAAGGCGCATCGGCTTATTTTTACAGGACGTGAAAATTCCGATCGGACATCGTATAAAAAATGACGTCAATTTTTCAACGGTAAAAACTCTGCGTCATGGAGACTTGGTCGCGACTCGAAATCACATTTACTACATCGTGTTCCATCCGTCGAAGTCAGTGTATATATACCATATATATAT
>NW_017305072.1:658479-661738 GCF_001594115.1 Trachymyrmex septentrionalis
GTCGCTCGCGCCGTATCCGCAGAACAAATACCGTTCAATACCGTTGCATAGCGGTAGCCGCACGAATCCGTATGGATTCATAGTGCAACTATCTGCACACGAGCTGATATTTGCCAGCAGCAGTTCGTGGCTACGCCTTGATCGCACGGATACACCTCCGAAGCTGGGTGGATAAACCCGGCGGCCGCGAACGGTGAAATTAAGACGACGCGATCCGGAGAGTTCGCTCGTCACCGTTACTAGAGTCGGCGGCCGACTTTCGAAGTCACTTCGCACGTACCGCCACTTGAATCTTATCCGAGCGCCGGCAAAAATACTTCTGACTGTCCGGAGTGGAAGATTGCCGTCTTCTTCCACTCCGTGAGTACTTCGAACGTCGGCAAAAGTCGGCGAAAAGTTATTCGCTCGCTCGCTCGCTCGCTCGCGCTGCGGTTCGTCGCGCCGTAAGAAATGCTCTCATGAAACGGAGTTAGTGAAGAGGGTCCACGACAGAGCCGGACCGAAAGTTCACGCTGAGTATCGAGACAAGAAATGTCACTGCTGTAACGATCGCGAACTCCCCTTAACGCGACGTTCGATGATTTAGTGGCCGTCCGCTACAGCGCGTGCTTGAATCTTGACTGCTGGTCGCAGAACAAAGAATCTTTCTTGTAACATGTACTCGGTCACGCGCGACATATCTTACTGGAAGCGACAATCGAATACTCTAATGTAAGAACTACATAATTCTGGTATTGACAAGGCCAACGAGATCTCGTGAACTTCGATTAATGGATAGTGACGGTCTATTAATTGTTACCGTAAACTTCGTAACTGCGTGAATCTGAAGCTGAGACGACTTTAGGAAAATTAAGCCTGTGCAATTCGTAATTATTTATAATATTACAATATATAATTATTTACAATAATATAAACTGACAATGAGAGAAGAATTTTTGATATGGTTGGTGATTATATTTAAAAGGTACCATAATTATGATTATTACTGCTAGAATGTTTAATAAAATCGATATGTACAAGTTTTGTCAATATATATACATATACATTATATAGTTAGCAACTGAAAAATGACTATAATTATAGTTATTATTATCATAAAAATTGTTGCTATAATTTAATTATAACTTATTATATTTTTTGTCATTTTTTGGGCCAATATTTTTATCTGATTTTATATGTAATTATAGTCATAATAACAAAAAAATTTTTCTCATAATTAATGTATAAACGCGAATAACTCTTTTACTAACCTATATGCTGTCGAATGTTAAACACATTAAGGTGAGTAAAAATTTAATAACTTTTTTAAAGTTTGAAATCCAGAAAAGACTGTTAGCTCATATTTTTATTAAAATATTCCATTAATAATAAGAATTAAAGAAAGTTTAAACCATATATGTTATGAAAACCGAATACGTTGAGTTAAAATAGTTTATTATTATTTATAACAAATCTAATTAGCAAAATATCATTTGCGGAGACATTTCAATAATTATTAATGTAAATTTTCTCGAAATATGTAATTTTCTCTGACATTACGATCTGAAATGGTCTACAGAAATTCATTTTATATCAAAGGCCTTTTATAATTTAAAGTAGCAATCAGCTGCGTGCATAATTTATTGAATCCCTTTAAACGATTTACAAAGATCTTTTCAACGATGATAACAGTAATTAAACAATATATATCCCTCATGTACTTTGATACATTTTTTTTTGCATTATTCGCATGGCTTTAGTATTTAGTATTCCGTGATGGACGTGGTCTGCAAAATCCATGCGCATATCTTCCTGCAGCTCGACGAGAAATGTTTGCCGTACGCTTCGCCGTTTCGGTCTTTTCTTTAGATACGTTAGATATTTCCGTCAAGCATGAAATATACGAGAGTAAAATATTCACGAATAACGTTGCGCGATATTTGCGGGATATACCATTTTCTATAAAAAAAAAAAAAGAATGAGTCAGCTATAATAGTCCTTGTCGATCTCGAATATTCAACGTGGATTTGGCAAAAAATTCTTGCTTTTTCGGAATCATGTCGAGAGGTAAATCGCAATAATAATAGAGTAAAAAAAAAAGAACCGGAAAATTTTGTTGCGCCCTCGTTTTGTTTTTCAGAGGTTTTTGTCGCCAGCGGCACGAACGCCGAGAGAAACAGCCGTGAAAATTGCTACGCCTGTCGTCACGTGTATTTAATTAAATGATACCGAGCGAGCGCATTAATCGGGCACGGTCGATTGGTTATGAGACTTATCTCGAATTGGCGTTGAATTATATAACACCCGCGCCGATTTGAATATTCATACGTGCGTGTGCAAGATAACGTGCACGTGCTTCGCCTACACGCGTGCCCGATAGCGAGCACGGAACTCCGTTTCTCGCGCGTCGTGCTTTTTTCTTTTCAATTCCGACGCGCGCGATGAGCTTGCCAAGATAATTATACCGTCATCGCGGTAAGATTTATGCATGTGTTTTGTCAAAGGCTTACGAAGAATACGCCCATCGATAATTAATTAATTAATTAATTAATTAATTAACATCACAGCAATAAGGCAAAAAATGAAATAATTGTAAAAATGATAAGTAATATAATGGATTTGAATTGCTTTTTGCTTCCTCATCTCTTTGAGCTATAACGTTACAATATCACTATATTTTTTTAAATTTCTACATGTAGATATGACTTTATAGTATTATGCGCAGCATCATTCTAGACCATAATTTCTTTTTGTACAAGAAGCTATTTTTGTTGGCGACACACCTTTTATTAATATAAATAATGTCGCGTATATATAAATATAAGAGAGAAACAAAGGTTTTTTTAAAAAAGTAATATATTATATACCTATGCATGTGTTTGTATTTTATCGCCATTTATTTAATTTCAATAGACAGCTTAACAATAATAATATATAAGCATATTTCTTTATTATATCTTAATTACTATATACATATTTTATTATTATTATTATTATTATTATTATTAAAAATTTCAATTGTATATTTCGAAAATAACTCTGTTATTTAACATTAGTGTTAACGTGTCAGTGATCTTCAATTAATCTAGGAATCCGATGTGTCCTAAATAGATTGCAAAGTCCGATATAGAAATTCGATATATCAGAAATAACGACCTCCCACGTGATGCGTCTGATTCGGTCGAAAATTCATTTTACACCTTATTTTTCCGCGAGCGTAGTACAGTCTTGTACAAATTAATGTGAACAAGAAGTATAATTTTAAATTTATATATATCTA
>NW_017305072.1:661829-665112 GCF_001594115.1 Trachymyrmex septentrionalis
ATAATATTAATACTAAAAAATAATGTAATAAATACTGTACTTTTTTTTGCATAAATTTTTTAAATATATATATATATGTACAGAAATGTAAAAACTACCTTTTGTTCATATCAATTTGCACAACATTATATATTTCAGCTGGACGAAAGGGCGATCCTTTCGACATGACAGGACAATCTTATACTCGCGCAGGATAAAAGAGTGAAGGAATGAGAACCGGTTATATACCTCATCCTGTCTCAGTCAACTCGAGACCAATCCTGAATCTTCCTCTTTTCTCTCTTTCTCTCTCTCTGCGTCTGTCCTTCTCTCGGGAACAGCGAGACGTGAAAGATTACGAAAAAACCGCGCTGAGAGAGAGGATTCGGACAAAAATACAAGCGTATTAGCGATGAGAGCAACGCAAAAAGACGCCGGGACCAAGGAATGGAAGGAAACGGAGAAGACGGAGAACCTCGACTAGTAGAATCAGAGAACGCGCTTCGACAAGTCCGTTGTTTCGTTCAACCCCCAGCGTCGGATTATACCGGATGTGTATCTACGGTGTGTACATGGTCCCTGACCCGAGCACGTACGGGACCACAAAGCTCGACGCGTATATACGTGTGCGAGGAAGAGGTACACGAGAGCGGATATTACACCCACTCTCATCCCCGTCTGTCTCGACGATAGTTTCTGTCTCCTCGTACCGGGTCGCATTCACGTGCGATTTTTCGTATATTACCGCACGGTATGCCGAACGTTCGATGCCGATCCTGAGGTTTCACACAAGTATACGGAAGTTTGCGTCGCGTACACCCGAAATTGAGAACGTGTGATGTTGACGTTCGTGCTACTGTCGAAATATCTTCGGAAGGAGGTGTTTAATTTAATTGTTTGTTTTTTAAAAATTACAACAGAAATAAATTTCTTTTTAGAATTATTTTTTTCTTTTATCAATGAAAATCGTTTATCGAGTAGAAGTCGTTGATGATATTTATATAAAATACAACCGATTATACACACAATATTTATAATTCTCACTGAGAGAAACATTTTGTATGACTTACAGTTTTTAATTAAAACAGTTATTGTGTACCCACGTTTTGATTAGAAAAAAATTTTTTAATTAAAAAGTTTTTGTAAGTCACGTATCGTACAAAACATTTCTCTCACTTTGAATTACGAGTCTGCGAAGGTTAATAAATAGGTTAATTAATCAAATGAAGTAAAAAGTACATTTTTAAAAACTGTATTTATCTTGACATTGGACGAACAGCTTTTAGACTTTTCGAACAAAATTCTCCGCATTCAACAAGTTAGTTCTATTTCTAATTCAAGTTAAACGCGACAAATCCAGTTTTCGTTGCAACTCATGTAAATAACATTATCTTCTATAAGCATAAATATGAAGGTGGCTCTCGTGGTGATGATACTAGTATATTGCAACATGCGAAGATGGCACCAAAAAAGAGGTACGAACCGCAACGCGACGGACCTCATCGGTAACGGCAGCAGTTTTCGAAGCAATTATTATAATAGGGTCTCCAAATCCATTGTCACGCGTAGCGAACTGTAGTGATGGGCACTTTCAGGCATCATGTTGCATCGTGGCTATTCCCCTGAGTCAGCTCCTCGTTAATATATCTCTCGTTCTCTCTCCCTCTCGGCTGAGACAGATCGACGTGCAAAATCAAACAAGAAAAATCCGTCCCAGTCTCGTCTTTCCTTCATTATCGAGAGTACGCGTTGCAATCAATAGTAATAGTTAAATAGTAGTTTAGGCTACATTACTTACATTACTTGAAAATTTGGAAGCAAATACTTACAAAAAATTACGTTAACTTACTCTTAATTCTCTGTCTGCAATATGGGTCTTTTTTTATTCAGCCCAAGTTGTTTTCCAGATTTTCAAATAATGTGGAAATATTTAGGATTACTTTTCAGTATCTCTGTCACATGAGACCCCATTATTAACGAGATATTTTAGGAGGAGAAACCGGATTCCATCCTCCTTCGAAGAAATTTGAGTCTAAAGCTTTGTGCCACACATAAAGGATTCAGATTGCAGATGGAAAGTTAAAATTTTATTTTTTAATATTAATCACAATTTCGTGAAAAATAATGAAACAAATTTTATTGTAAAAATATGAAGGAGAAATTCTTAATAATAACTTAAAAGATCTCTTAAGCCGAATTTGCGGACCTAGAAAAATCGGATGAAATATTCTCTGAATTAGAAAACAATTTATGTGAACGTATTTAAATCATTAATTGGTTGACCTAAAAGAAATTGCTAATAAAAATTATTTTAAAATTTATTGTAGTAAATAAGAAATCTTACATAAGAGAAAAAGACGTAATTATTTTTCATCTCTTAAGTTTTTTATTGTCAGACAATATAAAAAATTGTACGGTCAGTGATTGCTTACTCGCAGTAATTTTCGCGAGATATATTTATTCTTTTCACTGTATTTGCGTCACTCCGTTTTCTTCAAACGGTCACAGGAAATTGCATCGCTGTAAATGGAAAAATAAACCCTTTCGCTCGCCTATAGTATTAACGAGTAAGTTAAGTTTGTTTTGCAGTTAAATTGTTTCGCATTAGCACGCAGAGCCTTGGCGCATGTACATCTAAATTACTATTCCGTTACAAAACTAATCCGATATAACGTGAATAAACTCGTTTCTTTCCTTGAATTGTCACACTTCTAGTGCTTTGGCGGCTATAAAGTTTCATTCGTGGTCATCGTAGTATATTCTTATATTGCAAGTGAGCTCATATTCCCTACCCTAGCAATACCCGAGCACTATTCTAGACCTTGTGTGATAAAAAACATTTAATATATTCCGTAATTCATTACCATTAAATTTTATCTTATATCATTCCTTTAATAATAATAAATTTATATATTTATGTGTGACAGAAAATTTTTTGAAAATGTATCTATAATTTACAGGTTAATAAATACAATATAAATATATTTATTAATTTAACATTATTTTTTATATAAATCTTATGTTCTTATTCTTTATATTAATATTATAATTTAATTTTCATTTTATCGTTATTTAAACATTTACGATTACAGCTTAAAATCCTTTCAATTCTCCTTACTATCTTATATTCTCATACTTCGATAAATATCAAAACTAAGTGGAGTTGAAACATTTTCGTTATTTTTCCATTTTCTTAGAGAACGAATTATTTTATTAATTTTTTATTTTGTAACATATATAATTATTATTCGTTTTTGCCGTTATTGCTTCTTATATGTATTTTTCTTTGCAAATTACGAGTCTT
>NW_017305072.1:665538-681731 GCF_001594115.1 Trachymyrmex septentrionalis
ATCGCGACATTACTTTTCAAGTGACAGCCAATACATTACTCGCGACGCTCTTGCCAACAGCCGCAAGTGCGTCGTGCTAAATGACAGATCTTTGTGATGTTCTCACTCTCAATTTCAGAATAAACGAACGTGTTTTGATTCGGCACGTGTGGAAAAAGAGCGAGTGATGGGCGCGTATAGAATATATAGACGGTGCGCAAGCGACAAAAGTGAAGCGTTCGCCAAAGCGGAACACACTCGCAAAACGAATCGGATCACCCTATTCATCGGCTGAGCATTGACGAAAATCGAAACGGCCGCCCCTTTTAGAATTTATGTATCCTACCCTCTGTGCCGCCAGTGTGCGTGAGCGCGCGTATACCGACCCAATTTTATTTTTTACGCGACGTCGGCAGACGCTTTATTTTGTCGCAGCCACCGCCGCTTTATGAATAAAAAGCATACTTTCGTCCATGAATATCTCTGTGTATTTCCTGCTAAAATATTTTTCAATCACGGGTGCAATTTTACACGTTCTCCGTGATGCAGTTTATATAAATAGCAGTCTAATCGGTCTGTTGTCACGCATCGAAAATTAAAAAATCGTTGTGACTGCACTTCATCGGGCTGTGTTGCATACTATGCATATCGATGGCCTGGCGGCCAAAGTAAATGCGATGACAAAAGCGAAATTGCGATCGTAATTTGAGAATAAAAACGGTTCGTTAAGTTGATTTCGATAGAAATATGTAATCAAAGCTTTGCGCGATGAAGCCAAAAATATATTCATAGTTATGTAGATTATTCATAAGGATCGAGGTATTACGTTATCATTTTCGATCGCGTATCATATTTTTTTTTTTTACGTCCACTTAATTACAATCAGAGAATTAAGTTTTTTCGCTCGCGAATAATCGAACGGTTAAGGTCGTAACGCTGTTATTTTCTGAAATTCTCTTCTTGCGGAATTGGCAAAAAAAAAAAAATAAACTATTATGCAGTTTCGACGAATGTCCGTTTGCGGCATGCGATTTCGATTTAAGCTCTTTGTAGCGCGGCCGCGGTGTTTTATTTCACCGAAACATTGGTTTATCAGAGCGAAACTTCGTGCGCGACGGTAACGTAAAGTTCGAGTCCGAAATCAAATCCCGCACGTTGTTATGGCACGCTCGGTTGCCGTTAGCACACCGATACGGCTTCATTTGCACGGTAGCAACACGCGAACCGCAGTAAAATTTTTTTTATGGTCACGGCGGGAGCAAAAGGCGGAAGTAACTTTTTGGCGGCTCAAATTAACCAGCGTAACTGCGGGCACGACAATTACCACCCGATGGCTCGGCCGTCCGTTAATACCCCTTTTTCCCCACGTCGCCCACCCTCGGCAGCATTAATCACGAAAAACAGTTTCGGACTTCCCGTGCCTGGCCGCGCCGATGCCGCGCTCTCGATGCTGATGATGTTCCCGAAATCAAGAGCCTTTATAAACAATAAATCTGACCAATCCGCACTGATGGTCAAGTATGCTCGATTTCGCGAAATGCGCGTGCTAATCAACCGCTGTATGTGCGAGCAAGAAAAATTGTCGGATGGAAACTGAATTGTGAATTGCGAAAGGATGATTTTGAAAAAAAAAAAACGTACTGAAAAAAAATCCTGATAATAAAGAATAATAATAAAATTACAAATAAATTAAAAACAAATAACGTAGTTTGACGTTTGAAAGAAAAAAAAAGAAAATCTACACAATGTACCGTAATTAGTCTCTCGTTCAATTATACGTTTCAATTAACGGTTATTTGGAAGGTAGAATTTTCTACAAAAATTTATGTATGGAAATATCAGAGAACGACGCTTGTGAAAGTCAAATCTTAATACTATATGAAAGACCTTTATTATGCATCGAAACGTCAAAGAACCAGAGTTTGCATTCAAAACTCAAATCCAAAATCCTACTTGGTTCATACACTTTGTTATAACAACTGCAGCGCATATTGATACTTTATGGAAAATTTCTCGTATAATCGGCTCTGAGCTTTGCATTAACTGTGTGCAACATAGTCGACCACAAAGTGTGCGAAGCACGTTTCAGTCTCAAATAAGTCGATCGAGACTTAAGGCGTATAATGCAACCTGTATTTTGTGAGACACAGAGATAAGTTCGTTATTTAGAATGTCATAAGAATACCATATTTTATTACGAAAATGATAAAGCTTAATGCGAAATCAATTTCTTTTTGCGCGACATTTTCCCAGAGTTATATAGATATTTCCTGGGGACTACGCTGTATCGTCGTAACCGTAAATATCTGCTGGCGTTCATAATTCTAAGAAAGTTATGTCGCGCCTTAGTAATTGAAAAAGGGAGAGAGGGGAATATTAATGGCGCAACATTGCGCACGTTAATCGTTCCGGGCCGCCGAGCTACGAATGCGAGATCTATTTTTACGTTAATCACGGTCGCTAACGAGAGGAACAAATTTAATCATCGTCAGTTACCGTCGGACCGAAACGGGACCTCGCTTTACTTAAGAAGAAACGTATTCCCGCGGGTAAAATGGGATGTATGAAAAATGATTGCGCAGCGGAATGATCTCATGCGGTGAGGGGGGAGGGGGGAGGGGGGCGGGGGTTGAAAGCGCGTGCGCGCGAACTTTAGCTTTTAACTAAACGCGGTGGATAATTAGAGGAAAGAAAGTGGCCGACGCGAAGTCGGACGTGAAAGCGCGCGCCCGGAGTCGGATAATAAATTGAGTTTTACCGGAGGGATCGGTTTCATTAAAGCACGATAATTCTCGTCAGTATAGAGCAGCCGCGGCAGTTTCCGCGGAAATAAATAACGGTGGTAGTGCAGGTGCGCCACTGTCAGACCTGTCGCGGATTAATGGCGTGCCGCGCTATTGCGCCGCTAGACTACTGCGTCCTTACGGAGGGATCGCGCCTTTAAAAAGAGGTCGCGAATATACCGAGACCCGAGCATCGACGCGAGCGAAGATGCGAGTACATCACGTACCTTCTCCTTATGGCGGCAGAGAGGCAATCGAGATACCTAACGTATTACACGAACGGACTATGATACTGCAAATACTACAAAGACTAATACCGATAAATGATGCTTCCCCGCATACCATTTGTCAGGATTACAGAGAGACCGAGAAGAAAGGAAATGTCCTCGAGGAAAGGAGGGAGTGAGACAGAGGAAGGAAGGAGAGGTGTCTTTGCACAATGATATTTTAACTAAAAATATTTTTAAAACACTTTTCACGTTCGTGAAGTCAAGTATATTTATTTTATTTCGAGACCTTCAAAAGAATCTGGTCACACATAGTCTATTCACAAGACAAATATGGCGGAAATGTTATATCTATTACAGAATATACAGAGTATATCATGTAAAACTTAGATAAGTTCGTACGGAAAGAACGATTTTATTGAAATACACTGTTAAAAATTTCATGAAATTTAATATAGTTTTAAGTTATATAAATTGAAGTTAATTTCATGACATTACATGAAATTTCATGTATTTTTCATGAAAATTTATGAAATTTAATGTATACGTTCATTACATTTAAGTAACTACTGTAACTTAATTTTCAGTTCAATCATTCATTACTTTAAATTTCGTCTAAAATCACAAACTTTATATACGTATAAAGGAAGCTCGTGGTTATTTCTAACAATGTATCTAAAAATTTAGCTAGATACAGATTTGAAAATAAATTTGTTGGACGATCAAACTGGTTGTCAGAATGTCAAAACTTTTTACAATATTGCTCGTTTGAGATTCCTATGAAATTATTTGGATGGTCTGAAAATTATTTTCAGATTTATGACTAGTTAAATTTTTTAATACTTTTTGTTTTTTTTTTTTTGTATACGAATCTGCAATACAATCAAATATTATCGCTATATTTGTCTCATATTTCTAGAATCTTACTTAAAAGTCGCTAGTTTCACAATTGAATATTACAATCAAAAAGGTTCGATAACGAGGTTAACACATATAATATATAAAAAATTTGAAATTAGAATTATAGAAGATAATATTAAGAGAAAAATCTGATATTTACTGATCATTTCTTCTCTTGATTGTAGTAATAATACGAGTACATTTGATGTAAGCTGAAGGGAGGCGACTGTATTTTACCAGTTGCTTTTGATTTCAAAAGCTCCCGACTGTCGCGCTTGATGCACCATGAAAGAAGATTGCAATAAGAATAAAACGCCATTCCACTCCAAGTGCAGCACCAAAATAATTCTTTATGCGGCGAGAGAAGGCCGCCAGGAAGAAAAATAAGCTAGAACGAGGTGGCGTTCTTGAATGCGGCCTTCCGTCGTGATTTTTGCGATTGTAATTTTCCAATTACATCGCCCGGGAATTCCGTCTGCCGGAGTGGCTCTCCTTTTACAAATGTCCCGAGCATTGCAATCTGATTTTTCCGCGAGCATCCACGGTAAGGTCGAATGGAGTTCCTCGCGAATAAGCTAATTTACGTAAGAGAATTAAAAAAATGTCGCACGCGCTTGAAGGGAAACGATAAAAACGCTAGTTTCCCCATGACCCCCGTTCTTATTATTTTAAGTTCCGCTCGCCGGCAAACTTCACGTTTGTCCGATATCTGATATCACGACAATCCCCAGCTTCTACCGGTAAAGAACAGAAGCGCGCGCGAACGCATCATCCAGACGTCCGTCAGAAATATACAATACTATACATCGCGGACTCTCGCGGCGCCCCGATATCGATTTCAGATTTCAATTTAATGCCGTCGCGATATCTCAGGCACGATCTTCCAATACCAATTTCGTGTTATCGGACTTTTCGTGACGTGCTGCCGAGTCGCGCGCCGCCCGGGACAACCCCCGTCGTACATGGCGACTCGCGATCGGGGTAGCTTCCCCCTCACGTGTATCATGAATATTCCTCAGCGTTAACTATATTGACATTTCTATTCGTTTTCCAGTACCACCGCGCAAGATCACGATTGTCGACGAAAACGAGAACAGACGGGACACGATGGTCGGACCGTATATGGAAGGCGCTAACTTAAGGCTCTTTTGCGACGTCCATGGCGGTGAGTTTCACAAATCTAAACAAGTATGTAACGACGAAATCCTTTTTGCGAAATCCTCGAAAAAACTATATGAAGTTTTGTCCCGCAATGCGGGTTTTATGTCCTCCAGTGGACTGACAAAAAAAGTGAGATATAGAAGGACATTCTACTGTATACGGTTGAGACATTTTTTTTTCCTTTTTTTTTTAGTAATCTGTGCAAATTTATTCCTACATGTAAATAAATATATAAATGAAGGTTATGATATTTGTGTTAAAGCAATATTGCAATAATTATTATTGTCACTTTTGACTTAATTATTCTGGCGTTGTATTATTCCGTTGTGTTACTTGTTAATTAACTTATAAGATCTCTTGGAATATGTTACAAATATAATATATATTAATTACATGTATTAACATCCATCTATTTATTCTATAAATGATAGCTATTAATTATGAATAATAATATTATGCGAATAAATATTCTCATGCTACAAAACGTTGGTGCATATTTGTATATATATATATTAATAGTATTTATACAATGCATAACTACAACGTTTATATTTATATTTATAATCAATGATTAATATTACCAACATGATATTTTGCAGCATTATTATAAGATTTTCATGCTGCCATTAATGGCTTTGTTTCTATCAATTTGTATATTTGTAAGATTATTTAATAATTCCAAAATTATTTATTATAAATTAAATAAATAATCTTTCTAAAATATTTTATTATTATTCTACAAAATCAAAGCTAGATAAATAAAAAGCTAGATAGATAAACAGATATCGTTATTTATTAATGTGTTCCATGTCTAATCAATTTTAAGAGTATCTTAATCATCACTCATCACCGAGTGATGGGTCACTCAAATGCAAACAAGAATATCGTAGATGACCCACGATATTTTTATTTGAATTTATTATATTTGTTAAATAACATATTTTATATGATTATATATAATATAATGACTTAAAGAATTACAAAAATTCTTATTACAAAGGAGGATTATTCTAATGTATCAATATTGCAACATATATCATAATTAGATATGTATAAAAATTATTTTATAATGATTTTTTTTTATAGTCAAAATATCAATCAGTCTAAACAGAAAGTCCAGCGTGGATCACCGGTGGCACTTAACACGTTAAGCGCTTTAGGATCAGATCCTCTTAAGCATTGATAGCAATACATAGTTGATCAACAAAATAAAAGAAAGTTAGAACTAAATATATAAAATAAAAATAATAAAAAAGTGAATAGTTTAAATTGCAAAAAGGCTAATCTATTAATTAAGCTAAACATTAGAGTATCTTCAATAATATTAATTACTAATCTTTGTTAACTTGTTGTATATATAGTTTTCATCGATTACGCATTATTCAAATTATGTTACATTAAGTAATTATACAGATACATTGTATAATACGGTATAGTTGCGATAAATAATTCGAGTGTTTATGCCTGTGATCGGCGCGACGATAATATTGGAATTGATTGTTAAATGACACTATTGCGCTAGTTTATAACGAAAGACCGATTCCATTTGCGCGATGTTAACTCTCTTCGCTAATTATAGCCTGTAATTATTACCCTTCATTATTATCGTGCTTTTGAATGAAGTCTCGAGTGGTACTCGATGCTTGTACCATTAAATTTATGCGTCGCGGTAGTTACGATTCTGTCGAACGAGCGAAATCATCGACTCTCCGTTAGACATCTCTACCCGCATTTGCTCCGCAAAGGTTTTCGCGGATGCGAAGCATCGCGTTTCGCCGATATATCGGGGTTAAGGGGATACTGGAATCGTCTGTAAAGCCGACGAAATGCGCACTTCATACTTTTCCATTTTCTTCATTTTTCTTATATGGAATAAAAAAATCCTTTTCCAGAATAAAAGAAAAAACGCAAATAACTATGGGAAAATACAAACCTGTATGAAAAATAAAGAAAAAATTGTAAATTATAATTTCCTGTTATCACGTATGTTATTTCTTCACGCATATGAATGATTTCAAATATATATATCCAAACAAAAAGTAGTTTTCCCATATTTATGTGAATAATTTATAAGATTATGTAATAAGATCTTTAAATTATGATTTTGAAGCTTACAAGAGAAGTGAATGGAGAAATCACGATCTGAATGTACACCATCTATATTTCATGCAATATACAGAATATAATCCTATATATCAGAGCAAGAAATGTTTGTAACGTTTTATTTAATATTTTACTTAATATACGTTTGATTTGGAATTAAGAATCCATTTTGCCGATATAGATCAAGTTTGACCATCGCTCCGACATCACTTAATATTTTTTCAATTAACAAAATCAACCTGTTTTCGTAGGTAAACCGGCCCCAATGGTGTCTTGGTATCGCAACGACAGATTCATCACCAATCGGACCACAACGCCAAACAGCGGTGTGACACGCAGCGAGATCGTTGTACAGAACTTAAGCCGGGACGACGTTCATTCGGTGCTGACCTGCAACGCCACGAACAACAATAGGTCGATTCCGCTGTCGTCATCAGTTCGCGTGGACATGCGTTGTAAGTATTCTATATACATACATTACCGCACTAATAAAAAATCGCCCTCTTGGCTCGCCCAACCGTCAATGAATACGCGAGATTCATGCCGCCGGGTACGTTTTATCGACGTTTTTAATTTACGCGATATATGATAATTATAGCGCGCAATTACCCGCGAGCAACGATAATAATGACGTATCGTTACGAGGCACGACTATGACAAAAACTACGGTTTAAAATATTCATGAGAATTCGCGCCCGCGTGAACGCGGATTTCGTGCGAAAATTTGGCAGTTTCCAAATGTCTTTCTATTGAATTTAATCTTCTTATGCCGACAATGACATAGATACACGAACTTAGATAGATGAACTCTCGATCCTTTAATAGGATAGAAACTGAGCGTGTGTTCGAAGGACACGTAATCCCGGACACTCGGTACGATATTGCATTTGCCTTCACTTACTACTAAAGAGGATTCGTCGAAAGCTTCGAACTGTATTATACACCATCGCGCTATTGACAAACCCGGAACCATCGTGAGATGTTTATCGGGATAATAGAAAATCCGATGGCCATTTTTCTAGACCCGTTTGCGAATCGACGACGAGCTGCCGAAAGGAAGGAAGAGAGAGAAACGAGAGAACTCTCGTCGATATAGAGACGAGATATTCGGTCGCTCGGTCGGAGTTCGTCGGCTTGCATTGAGAGGATGTAGTCCATCCGAGCTTTAGTCGTAAAATAATGATCTTCCGCTCCTACTCGGTTGTCCGTTCTTTAAAAGATTATACTTGATGGAAGGATATAACAATAATCGCGCATCTTGTTAAAAGTCAAATCCTTTTTGTTTGCGATTGCGCAATTTAATTCCTCATTATCTACGCGCATGACGCAAATCGTCGGAGGTCGATATAAATTAGTACGGATAAACGGATAATTATTTTAAACCGAACAACCACTGATTATAAAGTGGATGTTAATAAGCTTCGTTAAATTTTATCCCTGTTTCTTCCATGGTTCATGTAAAATTATTCCGAATTTAATTCAAGCGAGCGAGAGTTCATATCAATTCGGGGTGCTCTGTATACTTAGCGAACAAAAGATCAATAGAGCGCAGCAAAATAAATAGCAGAATAAATACCGAATGCTTTTTCGGACGACCGAGACTCGCCATAATAATGTTTGCAACATGGATATCTAAAGCATATACACAGCTATGTCAAACATCTAGATCAATATCGTCGGTGTATTGATATAGATGTTTGACATCCATACCGATGTCAAATATCTACGTTAATACAAGACAATCCCAATACATAGATGTAGAATAACCAATGTGGTCCTACTGTTTACAAGCTGGAGGAAGAAGGTTTATACACACGATCGTGATTGATACATGCTTAATACGCTCCTTCCCCACATATATTTTTGTCGAATATTGCCGAAAGATACAATAAACATACATAATACGTTGATTAATAATTAATAGTCTCCAAGATCTTATCTGACAGTTATCTATCGAGGACACGTACGGTAAGCCAATAAATATCGATATCCCTTCGCACCGTCTCGCCGGACCCCGTAACTCCTACGACTGGAACGTCGGCACGTAGTGGAGACCAGGACGCGACGCGTTGGTGATGGAGATGAGATGATCGCGCGGTTCTCGCCGCAGCGCGGAATCAGGATGGACGATAGAATTTACGGACGATACGGTCCGGGAAACGTAGTCCGGGGGTGTTCTCCAGGGGGTGCCTTTGCATTCTTTACGAGATCGGATCCGAACGCCCGTAGCAGCGATGCGTAAATGGCGCGCCGATGGGAAAAAGAGAAAGGGAAGAGAGAGAGGACGTTGGGGACGAGGGTGCGAATTCACCATTAAAGGGTGAATAACGTCCGGGTGAGCGTGGTGCGTCTTCCCGCGCGGCGGTGGAATTCGATTATCTCGGGCGTGATTTAAAATTTTCCCGATAGCACGACGACGACGACCGGGGCCGCCGCTACCGCCGACCAGCGCAAATTCCGACTACATTATTTTCTTTTTCTTACGTCCAGAGATAAAGGCGAACGCCACGTACGGCTTTACTTTCGCTTCGGCTCCTTTGGAAGCCCGTCGCCGCGGAGAAAGTAGATTATCGCGAAATCTTCCGTTCGATCGCGTTTATGGGTCCGACAAGAGGTATCGATGTCGTTTTCGGGACACGAAAGATAAAATGTACAACGAAATAACACTTTTAAATTCTTAAAAATACGCGACGCGTTTTGTAAACACTTGTTTCATTCGAATTGATAATGCGACGAGAAACTGAAAAATTGTTTGAACAACATTAAATATTGCGCTGTTTTCAGACTATAAAATGTTTCTAGTAAACAGAATGTTATTTCAATAAAATAATATTACATTACATGATTGCATATTCGTAATTGCACTGTTTCTACGTACGTACGCTTTAAATACATGATTGTTTTGAATGCTATTGTTATACTATTTTTATTGAAAAAGTTATGAATGTTTTCAAAACCGACTAATTTACGGTTTGATTGGTCCTCTATATTCGGTAATATTGGAAATATAACTATTATGAATAAACTTTATCTCACTGTTTTTATACAATTATTTAATTTAATATAATTATTTTATGTAATAATTTAAATATGTAACTTGATGCATGCGCAGCGCACAAAGCTAAATTAACCGGTGTATAATAAGAGAAATATGGTAAAGGATACTCTCTCTCTCTCTCTCTCTCTCTCTCTCTCTCTCTCTCTCTCTCTCTCTCTCTCTCAAGGAAAAATGCAGACTGCAACTAAAAGTATTGCTGTCGTAAATGCATCGTTTACGAGAAAAAATAAAGCTCACATTAAATACACTTCAATTGTAAAGACGGCGAAAAAGCAGACGCGCCAAGCCTTCGTGAATTTCTTATGAATGGCGTAAAATAAGCGTTAGAAGAACCCGACAGAATCTTCATTAAAGAATACACAGAGAAATATTCAGCCACGATTTAAAAGCAATGGAACGAGGACAATGGAACCTTTTCTGGCTTCGATTTAAACCGGCTAATCCGAATGTAATATGGGAAAACTTTTACACTCGTTCGTTCGTAATTAAATATGCACATACGCGATAATTTTATTAGTTAATTGATTTTTTACTAGCTTCCAAGAGAGGAAGATATAGATACGCGTTGTACATTTTAAATAATAAGATTTAAAAATCTCTGTATTTTTAAAAGATATATGTGTATGTTTAAATATGTTTTGCATGTACCTTCAATTTTTAAAAATAATGTAACGATGTTTCAGATGAAAGTGTCAATGTTAATAATGTAAATTTTTACGTACTTTTCAGAATATTGCGATATGAATATTGATTGCGTAAATAATTACAGTTTTTATTTACAGTAATTCTTGATATATCACAGGATAAATTAAATTCGGAAAAATAATTACTGTAAAGTAAAGAAATATAGAAAAATCGGCTATCAGTATTTTTTCAATGCGCAAGCGAAGGAAAAAGAGTTTAAATAAAAGAAATAAATATATACGAAAAAATGTTGTTTCACGCAATAAAACAATGAAACCGTCATAATATTTTTCTGGTTTAGTGATTACTTTTGACAAAGATCGTAGGTGAAAGCACGGTGTAAAAGTCATTTGAAATAAAATCGGTTAAACACGCGATGTTACGTAATAGCAAATTATTTGAGATAACGCGGAATTATCGGTTCGGCGATTGTACGTTCGGCAAAAAAGACACGGAGATTAGATCCCATTAGCATACGCGAATTGGATCTGCAAAGCCGTCGTTCTCAGTTTAATCGATTTTTATCAGCTATTGTTATACGCGATGCCTGCCTTCGAGAACGTTTCGAGAACGAAGTAACACGAAACGTTTGCCGCGATCTCAAACTGATTTGAATTTCCTCTTTTCTCGTTTAACGATTTATTTAACAGAAAGTCTGGCTTTTATAGCGAAAAATATTTTTAAACGTTTAAATATTTTAAAAACATATTCTTTGCTTCAGAACAAAAAATAAGTAATGAATTCAAAATTGAGATCTTGAAAAGTGGAAAGACAGAAGTCCAAGTATTCCTTTTTACTTCTGATATAATTTTGTATTTATTCTTTTTCATTTATCAGATACAGATATTTTTAAAGAAATGAATTTCAGTCGATCTAATTTGAGATTGAATGTCTATAAAGAATGATATAGTTGTCTATGTACATCTCAATTTTTCTTTATTTTTTTTTTTATTTATAGAAAGTTTGATTGATTAGAGTATATTTTTTCCGACGAAACGTTGGATATCTATTATAAATATTGATTCAATCTATAACTGTAACAATACCTCAAAATAGTCGAGTATTACAAATAATCCAAGTCTAACAATTTTTTTTACTTTTAATAGAAAATTATTTAGCTGAATTAAGGCGGAATATGCAATAAAGGATGACGCAGTTAACTATATATTTTCTTGATATTTTTGCATTGCCTTTTATTTATGTATAAAACGTTTGATCGATTAAAGTATATTTTTAAGATAAAAATATAAATATCGGTTATTTTTTATACGTATTGATTCACGCATCACTGTAACAATATCCCAAAATGGTCGAGTATCACGAACGACACTTTCCTCAGGGATGGTTAAGGAGAATCGAGGAAAAAGCGTTTCTCGAGGCCGGATACCACGTGACGTTCACTCCTTTGCAAACAGGGTCTTTGACGATGGCAACTTTCGCGCTCGATACGCGACGCTCGGTAACACGGATTTCCCCGATAATAAATCTCCTTTTCACATAAAAGCGCAATCCTTTCAATATGCCGAGGGCGGCGCGGAGAGCGTTAGCATCCCGGGCCATCTTTTTCGGCTGATCTTGGCAAATGTTCGCGCGCTCTATATGTAATGCCGGTAACGCGCCGTGCGCGACGTTATTCATTTCGCTGACAGAATACAGAAGTCATTTGTCGACTCGCTAAGCGCTAGGCGGACTCAACAATACCTATTACAGACGCATCCCCGTGAATACCGAACTGTCTGTCTCCCTCTTGTGCATTGGCTATTACTATAGCCACTCAGACATCAGAAGGACCCGACGAATGCCGTCGCCCGAAGACAATAACGGGACTAATGAGCGATTAGCAAGAAAGTGGGTAATGGAAGTGAATATCGCGACTAGGAGAATGATTGATTATCAATTTGCAAGAAACTGTTATACATGAACGAAGAAGCTAGATTATTTTTGTGAAAAGCACATTTTGTGAAAAACACAAAAATAAAACAACTTTTAAGTCATCGAAGAAATGTGACGTTCATAATGTTACTCAACGTCAATTTTAATTCCAATAATAATGGATTTTACTTGAGGTTTTCTTCAGAAAAAAATTTGTTATATTCAATATTAATCTATTGATATTCAGAATTAATCTAGTGATATTTTTAAATCTTAATTTAAATTTTACGATATAACAAAATCTACATTTACGTTTAATATAAAATGAGTTTGTATTATTTTTTCAAAGCTTTAATTTTAAAATTATTATTAAAAAGGTAAAACTCACTATAAATAAAGTATATATTTAAAATTTAATTGAATCATCTATTGAAATTCTATCATCTCGTAAAGTCAATCTCAAACTCCATTTAGATAAATAAAAGACGGATACAATTGTATATCGTCAGATGCAGCGAATTGAACTCGACTATTACAAACCGATAAGTCAACAGTTTATCTCTCTACTGTGCTGAATAAGCTTTCGTAGCAAAGGTCTTTCGCACTTCCGTCCTGAGGGCTTGACGCGTCTCGCTTTGCGCTTTAACGATTTGTGCGATCGCAACCACGTTTAAAAGGAATCAAAGCGATCGTTCACTCAGCGTACCCTTCCTCTCGGCAGCATTTCATTATCCGCACGAAATTGAATCTGCCGATCAATTACCCGTCTTCGTGAGAAGTGCGCCTTCTTCGCGCTCTCGAGAATGAGAAGGCTCTCTCCTCGGTTCCGGTCGCACGGGCGATTGCCGTTCCTCCCTCCGGAAAATCCGCATCGGATCTCCGCATCCGCCTCTCCACGGAATGGAGAACGCGATTGCATTTCACCGTCTTGCGATTCCGCGCACGTGTACGCATAAGCACGCAACGTGGCGAAAAACGCGTGTCGCCGATTCCGAGCTCTCAACGACGGAAGCTCTTTATCCGCGGAGTTTGATTTTCAGTCGCTTTTACAATTCAATCCACCGAGATCCCGCAGGATGTTCGCATTTTTCTACCGCACTCCGCCGCCCGTGTCCTACATCTCAAATCGGCGGTATGTTACATAACTCGCCGAGATAGTTCGAGATTATCCGGCCAGTGTGTCAGTTCGTTACTTGATTATCTAATATATATTTTAGGATATAATATATCTGGATTTGAATCCTGGTTGGGATAATATTTTTCCCGATGAATTATTTACAGTTTTTAAGATGTTCATTTGCAGCAGTAATATTAAATTGTTTGTCAATTTAATTCGTAATATTTACTTCAGCTTTATTTAGGATTGTATTTCAAGAACCACCTTGACCGAATATGACATTTTTTACTCACGCGTGTGTTTAATATTATTAGGTCTAGAAGATCTAAGATATTATTCAGTATATTGCAGCTACGAACCATTTACGGTACAAATGTTATAGGTATAACTAATACATTAGCGAAATTTATATAACGTATTACCGAACATATTCTTTGGACAGTGAAATATGACGTAACAACCAAGCTTCAAAATATTTTTCAAAATATCACTCTTATTTATTATATCCTGTGCAGGAAAAAAATTTATATAAAAATGGTGAACAGAATTTTAAAATACTCTCGAATATTGAATATCAAATTATTGCGATATCGAGTTTTAAGGGGGATTTTTTCATTTCTGTTTCGTATATCCCTGGTCGAGTTCACAGAGACGTGCACTCTCTTCGAGAGTCAATATATAGAACCAGAGGGTAAAGCAGATTAAAGCTGAAAACTTTAAAAGCAAGGGTAACCACTTGCTGACGACCCGAATAATTAAGAGACTAAACTTTGAGAGAGAACGAATGAATGAGACTTTAATTAAAAATCTTAAAAGTACATATTCTTGAATGTTTGTATATAAATTTTAGATGCAACAGATTTTAAGATAACTTACCATTACCTATTGACAACAAATACGCAATATTTTTAAGACCTTTTAAAGATTGAAAGTGTCAATGAAACCGGAAAATGAATTGAATTAAAGTTGAGAACTCAAAGTCGAAGAAGAGCAACCGTTTTCTAGTGACCGGAACAATTAACAGGCTAAGTTAAATGTCTGAGCAAATGAGCAAGTTTTTAATTAAAAATCTCATTTATTTTCCAACGTCCCATTCATTTGCGTGTTTACTTTTGTAACTTACTCGAGATGAAAATTTTGCAAAAAAGGTACACTTTTTAAAGCGCAAAAGTAATGGTGAAAAAATATTGTAATTTTTTTTATAAATTCTAAAATTTCTTTATCTCTGATATCAAAATGGAGAGGAGGGGGAGAAGCAAGAGAATACTTATGCATTCGCTGCGTGAATTCGTACCGCGATGCGGGTTAAACGCGCGTCCAGCAGCGCCGAATTAATGATTACACCGTGCAGCCGCGTGTACAGCATCGAGGAATATGGTAATCCCGCAAGATTTAAAGCCTCTTCCGCGCTGCTGCGGACCAGGTTCCGGAACAACGATGAGACAATTACTTCGCGCTTCGATGAGGATAATCGGCTGTATAGGATGCCCCAAAGCTTACGTGCTCGGCCTCTCGATTATTTTATTTTTTTTTTTTTAGTTGAAACTCTCTTTCCGTTATATACACATCTCTAGAGATTTGAAACAACGAGTAAATTATTCTAATATTATGTATACCAAAAAAAAACAAAGGTAAGAGTTTCTTCTTAAGTATTCATTGCAAATTAAAGAGTTTGGAAGATAACTAAAAGGTGAAGCTGTATTGTTGCATTTTTTTATACATTTATTACATTTAGAAAGCTTCGTTAAAGTCATTCATTTAATTACCGACAGTATATTAATTTCTCGGCATAGAAATTACTGTCAAATTATTTTTCTTTGGCTTCTCGTTTTTTGTGACTCGTAAAAAATTAGTAGACTTATGGAACAACCTGTATAGTGGGAAGAGCATGTCAGGTTTGATAAATGCATGCACTTGGACGGCCAGAGTTATTAGCCGTACACTGAAGTTGCTGCAGCAGATATTGTGAGGTTTCAACAGTCTCATTGACAATCTTGCCCATCCCACAATATCGCAATGATTACGTGATTGATGGGATTGCATCCCTATTTATCTATTATTTGATTAAACACATAATTCAAGATACACGACAGCGTCATCGATACTACCAGCATCATTGGCAAGAAAACTGTAATAATTAGTCTGAAAATTCTTCTCAAGCAACACAAAATGCTTCATCTGTGTAACGAACGAATTTTAAGACCTGTATACGAACTGTGTTATTATAATGCAGTCTAATTACATCGAAAAACAATGCGCGTCATATGCCATGCATGGTTTGAACATAGCGTTATTTACTCTTTCGTTAA
>NW_017305072.1:681831-684821 GCF_001594115.1 Trachymyrmex septentrionalis
AATGCAGTCTAATTACATCGAAAAACAATGCGCGCCATATGCCATGCATGGTTTGAACATAGCGTTATTTACTCTTTCGTTAATCAACTAATTAGCCAATTATCCGAGGTTTGCTATTATCCAGAGTTCGTTATGGCAAAAACATTCTCAGAGCATTATAACGGAAAATAATATCTCCTGCAAAAAACTCGGCGCTTCATTAATTTCCTAAACAACCACGTTATAGAGAATGCTCTATACGTATAATAAATCCGGAAAAATGTAGGAAACGGATGGCTTCGATATAAAACGCGGTAGAACTGACATTTTTATTGAAAATAAGTGAATATGTGCGTGAAACATGATGAAAGAAAAATAGATCCGTGATTAAAGCAGAAAAATTTGCGTTATTCTGTATAAATAATGTTGGAGTGTGTTCGACAATATTTTCTTCAAATGTTGCATTCTGATATCTCGCGATGATTAAAGTATCAGTTATTATCTATATGGTATAAATATTTAAAGATTGTCTACTGAATATTCAAATATCTCGTAATATTTAAATATTGAAGTATCCATATGTATTTAATTGAGTAATCATTACGCGATGTATTTTTATATATTGTACATTGACGTTATATTATATTACGTGTTATTATATGATGTTTTTGTTATTTCTCCAAGAGAGAGAGATGGTTTTCCATAAACGAAGAATAATGTTGTTTCCATGTTATATAATGTATTCCCAACAATCTGTTTTCATACTAAAATGAATTTTCCTATACCAGCAAATAGCGATGATATTTAAAAATATTCAAAAATCTGAATATTAAAATGCACTGATTATGCAACTCCTGCTTATTAAACTGATCGATTATTTAAAAAATTTTGTAAAATTTATTTCTACACAATTTGTAATACAAGAAAAAGAAAAAGAAAGAAAATTTAGATGTATAAAACAAATGTTTATAACTTATATTTGTATATTTATTATATCAGAAAATTGTGAATAAAAGATTGAACTCCCAATAAAATTATGTGAAGTTTTTAAAATAATATTAGCTTTTTAACAATTTTGATCATTTCTGAAAAACTTGATTAGTATTGTAATTTCGAATTAATAAGTGAAAATATGAATACAAAAAATACGATTCAAAACATTAATGTTAATATACTCGTTTTATTAAACCGATTACAAAAATGTAATAAACAGAGATATCGCTCTGCATATTAAATTATGATTTTGCGTAATATTTATACATTAACTGTGGACGGATGCGCTATCATCGTTTTTATTTCCTCATCGTCACTTAATCTATGCAGAATATGGGACGATATCAACGGTGCCTTCATGCGCCGCAACCCCGTGAGAAAACAGCATCCAACTCCTGCGCGTGTTTGCATTTCCTGTGGAACGAGCCGCGATGATCCACGGTGGTGCCTGTTGAAATGCGGTGGCTTTCCTTCTTCCACGGTCTGAATAGGTGCGCAACCGCTGAATAGGAGATGCTCTGCGTTTGCTGGCGACTGACCTGAATTTTCAGCTACGAAAATACTGTCGAGCAGAGAGAGAGAGGGGGGGGGGGAGTAGGATAAGATAGAAATGTAAAAGCAAAAGAGCGGGGCGAAAAGTCTAGATTTTTTCCTTAGAAACACCCTTACAGGGCGATTCAAGGGGAAACATTGCTAGTGTACTTCAAAAGAAGATAAGTTTCATCCAGTTAAGGTCATAATTATTGCAAATTAATATTAATTTTTATAATTACCTCATTGACAATTAAAAGAATTCACACTAGAATTTCACTTATTCGCTTTGCACGTATTCGTACGATTCATTACACATTCTAATTACCTTTGATATTACCTCTGTCACGTAAAATTAATTAAAGTTAATATAATATTCTGATATTAAAATTAATTATGTTAAATTTCTCTTTTATTATCTCTAATAATAATAATAATAATCCTGCGATAAGAATAAATTAATTGAAATTTTTACTGACAAACTGACTTCGCGCTAATTTTGATGACATTTGTTATATCTGCAAAGCAAATGAAAATAATCATGACTTGAAAACCTTATTTTTTTTAAATCGTAACTTCATAAATGTTTCGGTTGAATCGTGTTGTAGGAACTAAACAGACTTTTTGTGCATATATGTACAGAGGTGACACACCGGAATGAGAACGGAAATACCTCAACAGCTCTGGGTAAAGGAAGCCTAAAGATCTTTATGAAAACCTGCAAGTTCGTCAAAAGCAACTTTGCCTCGCTATATTATTAATAACTATTTTTGAAATTTAATAAATTCGCAAGAATTTTATTAAATGTAATTATCCGATTGTCAGATCAAAATTTTACGGTGTAATTGATCAACAGCTAATTTTAATAAAAACGAAATGTGAAATTAATATCAATTACCATTACATTATTTATATAGATGTGTAGAGAACAATCTGCCACGTTCCGGTAATAATTTCACGAATAGTCGGGATTCCAGTTTCAATTGTTGTTCGTTTATCATTGCTTCGTTCTGTTGTATGTGGAGAACTGAGATTTCAGATATTCATGGAACACATAACGTACGTTATTTCGGGACTGGAGGTTATATATACTATATATAGGGAAAGTTTCATTTTGGTAAAGGTCTCATCCGCAAAGTGCGAAAGTAAATTCATCCGCGAAAGAACATATGTGCGTCGCATTAATGTTGAAAGAAAAACAGTCGGGTGCTTTCATTACGGTGCTATAGAGCGCGATGACGTTTACCCAACATCTCGCCGCAATTTCTTGAAAAGCATCAGGAACGGACAGGCTTTGCGATGAAATTGAAGCTATCACGTGCGTCATTTTTAAACTTAATTTGCGCTCTAGGTTACGCGCAAATAATAATCTAACAGTTCACTAATCATTCTCTCAATGCTAATTGACTTTAACAGAAATTATGATTTAAATATGTCACATTACGACAAATTGACGTTGTTTAGTGTGATTGTCATTCGGGACGAAT
>NW_017305072.1:684921-691646 GCF_001594115.1 Trachymyrmex septentrionalis
AGAAATTATGATTTAAATATGTCATATTACGACAAATTGACGTTGTTTAGTGTGATTGTCATTCGGGACGAATCATGCAAGATAGAACAGATGACTCAGTTGAGACATCGAATGGGAGCTCCGTTCAATGTAATCCAATGCATTTATAAAGATACGAAATTAGAAATGTTCTTGTTTGAGAAGCAGATTAAACATCATGTGAAATTTATTCATTTCGATGTAGAATTGAATAAATATTAAAGACTTAATGTTGTTACTTCAATTACAACACATAATTTAATTACACCTATCAATTTTCTAGGTCATGTATGTTTTAGTATATTAACGTTATTTGCTCTGCATACCAATATAAAATGTTTCTATGCTACGTATAAATATAGCTTGCATTCTCCACTATACAATATAACAAGCTATCTGTAGGATGAATTGCAAGTATTTGCAAATCTAGACTAATTCCAATTGAACTTATGATATTGTTTCTTGTTAGTTTACCGAGCGTTTTCGTAGTTTCTTGTTTACGTTTAGGGACAGCACGGTTATAGACCTCTCTCGACCGAGTCAAGAGATAGCACTTGCTATTCAGTGCAACAATTTCATTACAGTTCTGTACTCTGTCCAAAGCTGTCTGAAGCTATTCAATGTCTCCTCTCAATTCTCGCAAATCAAAAGGAAATATTGTTTACACGTTTCCTCCGAAGGATCCATCATGCACGACCCGAAAGCGAGGACGAAGTAGACACCTTCTCGACTTCTTTCGTCACGGTGAATGATTGTTTTTGCGGGGAAAAAGATTGCGTACATAATTTAATCTTGCTTTACTTTGGACTTTCATCGCGCGAGAGCGGTGCTCGGGAGGTGATGCAGCATCTCTCTCTCTCTCTCTCTCCCTCTCTCTCTCTCTCTCTCTCTCTCTCTCTCTCTGCCGTTCCCGAAAACGAGGTTTCTCGCGATGAAAGTCCACGGTGATACGCGCGCAATACCAACCTCCGTCCATGATTCGCGTCCGTATATATCGCGTTCGCAATACACGGGCGTAACATGGCGCGCTTGCTTGTTATAACGCGCACGACAAATCCCGAGCCGCCGGAATTGCGGATTAATGAACGGTCTCGTTATGCGACGCGAGTCTGCCTTGTTTATCGTCAACCGCTTCTATCGAGAAGCGATATGGCGCCCTTGGAAATCGATAGTCATTAGCGTGCGCACGTACAGCAGGCAAGTATAGACGCACGTAAAATACGCACACGTTTGCTTTCAAATATACCTTTTTATGTACATGTATTATATATATATGTACGCCGCAAAGGCAGTCGCGCATACAAAGATTCATATAATCATTAGATTGCACAAATTGTGTACGTGTATACGTGCGCAGACTTCGCGGCTGTTTCTAAAAGGACGCGCTAACGACGAGGAGAGAACGAAGGAGGATGAGCAGAATGACGTAGTTAGACCGTGCAGAATCACAGGAGTCCCGGGGGAGTGTCAGCGACAGGCTCCTCGCGAACACCGCGAGAAAACTTTAATGCACGTCGTCGAGTTAGGTTGTCATAATTCGCAAATGCGAGCCAATTTAAGTTAATTCATCGCGACGTCTGTCAGAACGTCACAAACTGTATGGTTGAAAAAGAAATTCGGAAGTTTCTCTTTGTCCTTCCTGCTCCCGACGAATGTTCCTCCCACAAATTCTTTAACATTCTTGAAATTACATTTGCGCGAAAAAGCTCTCGTATCCAACTGTTTCAAATTTTATCGGTAACTTGATATCTCGCTTGAAAGTCCTAAAATATTTGCCAGTCTCTCCCGGGAGAATATGATATTCCTCGCACGTTGAAGTACGAAGGAGCGGAAGTAATAAAAGAGCGGTCAATATCGGGAGAGATCCAATCAGCAAACGGGGCTTTATCACTATTCGTCTCGTCTTATCCGAGCATGCTCCTGTTCGCCGATTGGTTTAGCTGTAATAGCTCTCCCTTTAAAAATCATCAATGCTTCAATATTTCCGTCTGAAGAGCTCCATTTCCATGCTTTCATTTCCCCGTTACGCAATCGTTCTCGGCCATTAATGAGGCGAATCTAATTCTATCATGGTTCTGTACATTTTTTATAATAAAAATATAAATGAATATATTCATAAACAATGTGATAATGCCGAGCAAGCTAAAAAAAAGTTACGAACGAATAAGAACAAGCTTTTGCACTTTGAGGAAATTTAAGTAGCATTACTGCAGCGGAGAAAAAAATTGAGATGATACTATTAATATTTTTTAGCACAATGCATATTTTCGGTCATTAAATGTAGTCATTTTTTAATTAAGTAATATCTAATAATTAAACACAAAACGTAGTCTAAACGAAGAAATTACATTAGCTTATACTAGATTTATTAGAACATAAAAAGCGTAACAAAACAATTAGAGTACATTCAATTGTACACCGAGAAAAAATTTTATTAAATCTTAATTTTTTTTTTTCAATAGTACTAACATTTACTTATATAAATATTTATTCAATAAAAAAAGTAGTTGAATCACACAAAATTAATATTTCTTATATCGAATATATTATAAATAAATATGTACTATAAATATTTACATTTAGTAAATAGTTACTACTATTTAAACAAATACTTATTAAAATTTAATATATTTTTCAGTATATGCAATACATATTTTATTTGCGCTTAAAATATTTAAGTGCAGGTAGTTTACGTTATATTTATAGGTAATATAAAAAATATATTTATATAAAATGCCATCATTAAGAAACTTTTGCTATTAGATTGCCATTAAAAAAAAGTTTATATACTGTTCAAGTCTCTCTGTTCTTATAAACGAATTATCTTAATTATTCGGCGCCAGTTGTTGAGAATTAAGGGTTGAGGGTTCTGAAGGACCTCATAGAAACCACGGTGGAAGGTATGGGTAGAACGAAAGAGAGTAAGGTATCCTTTTTGCGGCGTACACCGTTTTCGTTCCACACTTTTTCCTCTCTTCAGCGGTCTTCCCCCTTTTCGCCGGTTACGGCGACAGCTTTCATCCAATTTCCTCTTGTCTTGAGAAGCTTCACGACCCCGCATGGCCAGTGCTTAGGTGGAAGTGCTCTTTCGCGCGGCATTCGACTCATTGTCAGCCTCGAGATTGACAGTCTCGTCTTCGACGAGTCTAGGGCGCAGTAATTTAAAGTTGCGTTCTCACGAAGAACTGAAATCATTTCTCGCGACAGTTCTTTTTCCTTACCATCGTTCCCGTCTTTGAATTATGCCATCGGCATTTTGCAAGTTTTCTCTCACGATTTTTCATTCCATTATTCGGTTAATAATTACGAAATTTTATCACGAGGGAAAGAAGACGCGGAATAAAGTACATCTTCGCCAGTATGATCTTCATCGAAGCTCGATCAAGAGTTTCGAGTTAATACAACCGAGCTTGCATCATTTCCGAGCATTTCGAGACGTCAGAAATCTATTACCGCAAGATTGGACGCTTTGCAACCGCGTTTGAAAGATGGCCCCGACGGCTGTGGTACTCGGCTGTAGGGCCTGGAAAAGTTCGACCGCAACCGGAGCAAACTGTATCGAACTCCAAATTACTTGGCTGCATAAGGATTCACTTTGCGCGTTAACGAACTAGAAGTTGAAGCAGTGTATTACCTCAGTCGTGTTTGAGGGAGCCTCGCGTACGAATAAAGACCAGTGTGGCCGCAAACATTAGTTACAGTTAATTAAGGCTTAACCCATTTAACCTCCCCTCTTTTTAGGAACAGAATTAGAAGTGTCACACGAATGAGAGCTAGTCAGTCTGAATTACGGTTAGCTCGAGTAACTGTTTGCTGCGCAATAAGTCAAATTTCTGAGTACGGTCTATTCCCAGTGCAACGCACCATCGCATTCGAACAGCTTTCCGTGTAATAAATTATACACATCTTAACCGTAGAAACCGTCAGTGTCGTCGAGGCAATTTTCCGACGATCGATACACAGAAGCTACACGTTCCCTAGTCTTATCACCTGCTGGAATAACCGACCGTTAGGTTCACTCCCTGGATTACGAAGGCCGCGCGTGATCGAGCGCGTTGCTTATCCGCGAGAGAGCAACCGAGTTACAATTAACTCTTAATGAATATTTATGATGCGCCGGCCGGCAGAAATTACGTCGCTCATTGAGTTAAAACCACAGACAATAGGGCTTATTTGCCGTTTCCACGCGCAACCCGGTGTTCGCCGAGAGAAGTCGTCGAGAACTCGGTCGCCCGCCGCGAACGAGACGTGTACACCGTGGCAAAAAGTTGGCAACGAGTTTGCGAGGAGCTGGCTTCGCGACCGAGGAAAATGCTTCCCTCGCGTACTGTGCGTGCATGAAGAGATACGGAACTAAGGTAGCGGAGAAATAGACAGCGTTACGAGAAATTACGCTGTGGAATTGTTGTCGCGAAATATTCAGAACTTCGTGGAACAGATTTTCTTGCATTTTTAGAACTGTAGATCATGCTTCAGGAGTAGAGAATGTTGTCAACTTTTTGAAAAACGAAGAGAGTTTCATTAACTCAAAAATTACAGTTAACAGCCAAAATTCTATTTTACAATTTTAACGTAAATAAAAAAAGTTTCCTTTTTTTCTTATCATTTTTATTACTTTTTCTAATGTAATAATCTCCCTTCCACAACATATATTACTATGGAATTCTAACATTATTAATATCGATGTATGTCGCATTTCAAGAAGAATATTGTCAATTTTTGAAAAAAAATAAAGAATTTTATCGGCCCTTAAAAAATTAAACCAAAAATTCCATTTTACAATTATAGCATAAATTCAAGTCTTTCTTCTTCTTGTTGTATTTATTATTTTTTAAACGTAATAACCTTCCTCTTACGATATGCATGCTTACGGAATTTTAATATTGTGAAATGTTTAGTTTGATATAAAGATAAATGACCTAAAAAAACTAAACTTAATGATTTTATTAAAAAGTTTACTTAATAAAAAGCTCTTTTTCCTTGGTTCCTCCAAGTTTTTTACTCGGATATGTTTTTTTAAAGCATTGGAAGATTTTGACGTTGACTAAAATTTAGTTTTTGCATTTATCCAAAAGATTTTTATGAAAAAGTCAAAATGTAGTACAATGACACTAAGTGGTAGTGATTAAGAATATAGATTCATTACCGTTCATAATGGTTTGAATAATATTTTATATTGTACTCCGATATAACACTAAAATTCTATTAGATAAAACGAAAGAACTGGGGCTGCAAATAAACGTTGAAAAAACTAAATATATGGTCACTGATAGAATTCAGAATATTCATAATAACGGAAACCTGGTCGTCTGTGATAAAATTTTTGAACGGGTTAGCAATTTTAAGTATTTAGGATCGATTTCAAACCAAACTAATGAAATAAGAGAAGAGCTCAAGAGAAGAATTAATTTGGGGAATGCGTGCTTCTATTCGGTTAAGAAACTACTCGGTTCGCGGATATTGTCTAGGCGCTTAAAAATTAGAATTTACAGAACGATTATTTTACCGGTAGTCCTTTATGGCAGCGAAGCGTGGTCACTTACATTACAAGACGAGAAAAGATTTAGGGCTTTCGAAAATAAAGTACTTCGAAAAATCATCGGGGCAAAACGCGATGAGGAAACGGGCGAATGGAGAAAATTACACAACGCAGAATTACATCAATTATATAATAGTCCGGATATTATTAATGTCATAAAATCGCGTCGATTAAGATGGGCAGGTCACGCGGCGCGTATGGATGAGAATCGAATTGCATATAAAGTACTAATTGGTAAACCGGATGGGAAAAGACCATTGGGTAGACCAAGACGTAGATGGGAAGATAATATTAGAATGGACCTTAACGAAATGGGGTACGAGGGTCACAAATGGAGGGATCTGGCTCAGGGACGGGAACAGTGGCGGGATTTGGTATTTGCGGCAATGAGCTTTCGAGTTCCTAACGCCTAATAATAATAATAATAATTGTACTCCGATATGCTTTGTATATTTCACAATTTTCACGATGTAAAATCGGCGTTTGATAGCTGATCCCGTGGGGCTGTTTCCAAATCTGCGGCGAGGAGTGTACAGAAATATACGCGCAGTTAGTAGCGTGAGTATCAGTTTTAGGTAAGAGAGGATGCGACTTCCGACCCGCTTCATACCCGTGGGACATAATCCGCGGGGAAAACGGTTGAATGTGAAATGACACGGAACGTCGACGTTGATACGATACAACCGGTTGCGTGAAGCAAATTTTCCCGCAGGTGCACGCGCGATACGGCATTTATAGCATTCGCGATGACGTGGCTGGGGAAACAATAGCCATATCCCGATTTCGTGGGCTCCTGGATGAACTTAACGGAGTAAAGATAAAGCATCTACGTGGAGGAGCCGTGATAGATAGCATACGTATGCTGTACATATATGCGTCGAGATTACGCTTAATTCTCTGTGTACCTACGGTGATACGCTGGATCCACCTATTGACGGGTATGTCCGTTCTTCAAAATAAGGTTGCGCTTTGTGATAAGAAACCGATGCCAGAGAAATTAAAGTATCCCATTCTCATTCGATTTAATTTTACAAGAAACAATATTTCCGAAGCAACAAGGTAGATGAACTTAGACAGCTGCCGTGATAAATAAAGTTAAATATATATAGTATGCGTCATTTCAATAGTGATTTACTTTCAATCCAAAAATAGATTTCAATCAATTCAA
>NW_017305072.1:691746-706562 GCF_001594115.1 Trachymyrmex septentrionalis
GCGTCATCTCAATAGTGATTTACTTTCAATCCAAAAATAGATTTCAATCAATTCAAGAACAGCCCCGTTAGTGTCTATTTTTACGCAAAAACAGATTGTCATTTTGCACGTTATTACGCTTTTAATAACGTCGTTATTTATTAATACGATTCATGAGAATATCGACAGGACGGCGCTATTAAATGTTATCGAGTCTTTAGGTATACAAACATTACATTTGTAATTGAATGCTTTAATGCAGTACATCTTTAATGGCTCATACGCCATTCAGTGACGATTGGCGTGTCCTACATGACGATTACCTACCGTTAGAAGCAGATTTACATAGACGTGCAATATGTGGAATTTTGCTTCGAAGTGACAGCTAAATCTACTAATATCCGCCAACATGCTAATATGATTTGTAACTCTCCTGCGCACCGCGTGTGTGCGCCGTGGATAAAGCCACGCTGAATCCACAACCATTTGCCGATACGTCTGCCTGTTAATATTATTATTAGTATTATTATTGAATAAGCGAAAACACATTTGCGGTGCATGGAAGAGGGAGATGCGCGCAATTCCGCAATATAGATTAATCTGCTTAAGATGCGTATTTCCCACCCTTTGAAAGCAAATTTCTGTGAACACATACATATGTATATTCTAATTTATGTTACAAAGTAGCATACATATAACATATAATTTATAATTAGAGTACGAAGCTTTGAATTACATTAAGGTATAAATACATAATCGTTTTAATTAATTATAATTATTACACATTATTTATCATACTAATTGTTTATTATTAAAAATTACTGCTAATAATTAATTGACTACCAATTATGCATTAAAAGTCCACAATTGCCAATAAATACTTGCCTTTGCTTAGCAAATTTGTTATATTAAATTTCATTAGTGGATTGCTAAAATAGAATAAAATAAGTGCGTTTGCTCTCGTGCTGTGCTAAATAACGTAATTGCGTAGAAATAATTGAAATTAATCTACATTAAAATACAATATAGTTGTTGTTATAATTTTAGTTATTATTATTGTTATTTTAGTTATTATTACAATATTATTTTACTATGCTGTTAAATCAATCAATTTCTTTCAAGAAAGTAGATTCGCCATCTTCGTAAACTTTCTTACCGCGCATAAATAGATTATTGACAATGATTAATCTGATCGTAGACTTGTCTGTCGATGTTCGGTAAACACGTGATGATCGATAAGCGAACGTGATTTGCTTCGATTTAAGCGCTGCTGTGGCGTAAAAGAGGCTGACGTAACGTATCAAAGGGTTAAACGTCGCGGCGACATTACAGTTGCATTAATTAACCGGGCATGCCGAGGACTTATCGCTAATGAAACGGCCGCTTAATTAAGATGCAAACGAGACGCTTCTCGCGTACGTGCACGTAGCCACGCGCGTCGGCTCGAGCTTCGCCTCGTCTCGTTCTAACCCCCTTCCGTCTCTGCTCCTCCCCCGATTGCGAGTCCATAAATCTCAATCCGTAAACTCAAACACCGGTGGAATTGCAAATCGTAAGTAACAAACTGCCGCGCGAAGACTCGCGGCATTACAACGAGCAACGGGCGGACGGATAGCCTCCCCCGCTCTTTGAAGCGAAGCGAACGAGAGATCGGTAAGGCGTCTCGTATATACCGCATCACCACCACCGCACATCCCCCGGTACCACCACACTGCCACGTCGTGCCTTTGTCAATATTAGGTTTCCCCGTGATTACGTAATAAAGTAAACGTCGTTTTAACCCCTTTAGTCGGCGCGCTATCGACCGCCGTTCGAATTAGTTCGGTGCAAGTCATGTAAATTAGTCCCGAGTCGTAACTCAGGGGGTGGAAATTGGGGAAAGTGGTGGCAGCAGCGGTGGCGGCGGCGGTAGCGGCAGCGATGGTAACGGCAATGTCGGGGCCAAGACAGCCTTATTGCCGGTGGCGACGGGTTAGAATGCCTGAAATATTACTATGCCAATCGGGTTGTCCTGGCGCGATGGCGGCGACGCGGTCACGGTGCGATTAAGTAAGTTTCTTTCTCACTGAATAAAGGTGTCCCCAAGGTAACAAGCTGGAACCAAATAGCGCAGAGACGGTCCCCACATATTCCCAACTGAATTATTCACTCCAGCGAAGCCTCATGATTCACCCAACACTAATTTTGCACGAGCCAACAACGTGTGGTCTATAAATGTTTATTTAATTGGAATTCTGAAGTACTCTACACGTATTTATATCTGATCATGTCGTTTTAAAATTAAGGAAAGACGAATATGATATTTTACGTGCTGAATAAACAAGCTTGTTCTACTTTTGCTTTATTTATGATAAATCATTCGATTGAAGATCGAGAGGTTGTGAAATCTCACTTATTCTGTAAGTAGATAAGCTAGACTCTTCAGGAAAGAGATATTGTTGTGCGAGGTTTCTGTTTGAATTGGAATATTTGTGCGCTTACTGACTCCACGCGAGCTACCGAAGCTTGTGGTGTTTCTGTCTGCAACGCTGAGTCTACATAAATATATGATAACTCATGTAACTCAATTTCATGAAAAATGGGATATATCCCGATTCCAATGTTTTTCAAATTCAATTTGATCCGCTTTTACGTAGAAAAGAAGAATTTTATTAAAATATCTAAAAATTAGTTGGATATACAGATCTGAAAATAATTTTATCGGATAATCAAAATTATGTAGAACGCTCGAGTATAATGAGCAATGTTGTAAAAAATTTTGACGTTCTAGCAATCTGCTTGAGCGTTCTACATAATTATTTTGATACCTATCAAAATTACTCTCAACTCTGTATACGTATATAGCTATTAAGTTTTTTAATGTTTTGGAAAAACCGTCTCTTTTAAAGTTTTTTTCGTATCTGTATTTTTCCATTTCTGTATATCCACAAATATTGAATGTACAGAGAAATTACAGTAAATCTTGAAAAGCACGATAAGAAATTGCTTTTCCCAAAATAGCAGTAAAATCCTCATTTTATCCCAGACCGCTCGCGCTTTATTCGTCAATAAATTTATGATAAAGCTGAAATTACGAGCGATTGAGGTATATGGAGCGTATGCATGCGGCATAATTCCGTAATCGATCTTGAATTATTGAGTGGAAGTAAAACTGTAGGGCAGAATAATATCGGCGAGGATTTCACCGCGGGCAGCAAGATAGAAATCGGCTTTAATTAATTTCATTATGCGGCTCATCGCCGGATGGCCGGAATCTCTACTGGAATGAGGATGGAAGAGTGGCGGTTTGTGGCAACGTGGTGCAAAAATGCAACACCACTTTTTAATTAATAAATGTCATTTACGAGGCGGATATCCATCCGTTACTCCGATTGATGCTATTCAAGACTGACAGACAAGTTTTCGTCCTAACATTCCGCTCTGTGTTCGACGTCACGTCGGAATACGCCGTTCTCGCGAATAATTACCGCGATCCGTAAATGGACGTGCGCAAATTACTTGAAAAGAACGACGAAGATAGATCGTTTCCGTACGAATATTTTCGGTCTATACAACTTGACGCTTATCGCCGTTCATATCGCGCCGTAAATCAAGGAACTTCCATAATGTATGATCCTATAAATACAATAACCAAAACCTCCGATGGTTGTACGCAGCTAACATTTACCATTACCGATTTGCGCGGCGGCGCTTCCAGTATCCGCAAAACCATCGTTCGCGGTCATTTTGCACCGTTATCGACAATCGCCTTACTCGCGCCTCTATAAATTCTCAGTCACATCGCGTGCAACGTACAGGTATAGCCGAGGGCAACGCAACGGATCCGCAATTTTCTCCGGGTTCAACGCACTCCGGATGAAAATCTTTATCCAAGCGGCTACGGGAAAATTCAGAGGATACGCGAATAACAATATACGCCACGCTTTGCATCAAATATACGGATGTTTGAATTAAACTTCACGAGCCAATACTGTTGCTCGTCCGATATCGAAGACAGTAATACTCATTCAATCTGTCGCGAAATAACTATTATTTCTCTCGAATTTAGGAATCGATTTCCGAAATACATTAGCATATTACATTCCCATTCCATTAATATTTTATAAGATTATTACGACTTTAGCAAACTCGGAAAGAACAATTTTGCTGAAGTGTCTGAAAATTTAACTGGCTACAGATCTGAAATTAACTTTATGGGATCATCAAAATAATTACGTAGGACGTTCAAGCTGTTAGATATCAAAATGTCATTGCAGCATTGCTCATCATACTCGAGTTTTTTACACAATTATTTGGATGGTCTACAAAATTATTTTCAAATCTGTATCTTAAATTTTTTTAGTTACTTCAGCAAAATCATTCTTTTCGTACATAACAAAAATTTAATAATTGAAATGATGATATTAATTTTAATATCTTTAATAATATCAATTCTAACTCAGCAGACAAGCCGATGTTATTTATTGTCGTTTTGACGTCAAAGTGACAAGTAATATCAGCTTAATTGTTTGCTAAGAATCTTTAAAGATATTAATTCTATTATCATTCTAAAACTGTTACGACGAAGAGAATACTAATTTCAAAACCATTTTATATCGGAAAGTTACAGGTCGATATTTCTATAGTATATTTCTATAGCTCGACATTCTATATACAACTGGCGACAATTTTCTGAACAACTTCAATTCCTCGTACGCGAGCGAAGTGCACGCCGATGATGTATCGCTTTATAACAAAGAGGATTTATCAACGTCAATTTGGTGTGCAGGAAGGTACGCGTCTTGCGGCCAGCGACCCGCTATAACGAAGAAACGAGCAGCGGTCGAGGGCAGCCGAGCGCTTAATTTTACTCGCGCCGTTATCGCGAGGACGTTAGAACAACGAGTGGGGTTAATTAATTGCGGACCTTTTTTAATTTGTCTTGCTAGACGCCGGGATTACCGCGAAATTTTTAAACCGATACATCCAGTCGAGAAGCGGAAGCGGTAAATTGAAGATACTTTGTTGAAATGCGAAAGGGGACTTGGGAAAAATTTATTTAACTCGGAAAAGTCTGCGATGATAAAGAAATGTGGTAGATAAAGCGTATATACTCTAAAAAAGACTCTCAGCTCACAGATAAGAAGAAATTTATTCCATATATAATGTCGAATTAGTTTATTCGTTTTCATACATTTTTCTACACAAACTTACAAGGCGACTTAGGGAGAGTTTACGTATAAAAAAAATCTGCGAAGCCTCATTGCGAAGTCAGCCTTGAGAAACACTTGAATCATCTTGAAAAAGAGCGTGCAAGATGGGACGCAAGATTAATTGTCTCCGCTCTAAATTAAGTTATTCACTTTGTTATGGTACCTGAGCTATCGCGCGGCAAGATACATGGCGCGTGATAAAGTAGTAAGAGAGCGGAAAAGAGAGAGAGGGAGCAGTAGTAGGATTAATGAGGAGAGGGAGAGTTTATGATCTCACGCTTAAAATTCGTCATACCGGTTATATGATTGCAAAGGGCTGCAGAATCACCTTTTCAATTCGGTATGTAACTTAATCACATGCTCAAATATTTTTTTTCTCTAGATGAATTTATTATTTCTGTTCGTTTTATCCGGAAGTAGGTAGTGTGATTTAGCTTAACATTAGCAAGCGCGTCTCGGTCATTTTGACGGAAATATATTTATGCACATATACACTATTTAATACCAATAGAACAATGGTAATTCCCTCAGTTAAATAACATTTGGTTATTTTTAACTTCCGTGTATGTTAAAATGTAAATCAATCAAATTGCTATGGTTAAATTGCTAGTTTCAGAGTAAACAATATCCATATTAACGTTTACACTTAGTAAATAGTAATCTAAATTGGAATTAAATTTAATACATTTCTTGAATTGAATTATTTAACTCCATTGTTTTAGTCGAATAAAGTAACGACACATTGAGAAACAGTTACGATCTAGAAATAATTAAAAATAACTCAATGAGTATAATTATATAAAAATAAAATTTAAAATAACTCATGAGTATAATTTGACATTTTGAATTTAGTGCACAAAGTCCAAGGTGTTCAATTGTTATAATAATAAAGACTTACTAAAGATTGAGAGATATAAAAACGAAAAAGCAAAATGACTGATGTACAGCCCTTTCTCGGATAAATATAATAAAAACTATTTTTGTATGGCAAATAAAAGCAATAATAAGTAAACTAACAACTTTATACTCTTCAACAAATGTAGGAAAAGTACACAGAGATATAGGAATCAGCGCATTATTGTGTAAAAATATTATTCAGAAGATAGCCGTACGAGGTTCGATTTGCTTTTGTCAATCTCAATAGAACAAAAATATATACACATATTATGTCTACATAATCACATACTTTTGTGAGTATGGCAACCATGGATCGAGCAAATTATCAGCTCAATCATAAAGATTTACCATCACGGTTGATCGGCCGGAAGGATCAAAAAACTTCTATAAGATGTTATAATAAAAATTAACTGTATAATGACCAATAAAAAACTTTGATAGAAACCACCGGAAATAAAACAATATTAACGTTTATGTCTATTAAATTAAATTAAGGCTGTGTTAATGGTATTGATGAATTTAAATGAAATAATAATATTTAAAAATTCTCTCTCTTACCAGCAAATTTTACGAAAGTCATTTCAATATTTTTTTGCAAACATTTTACAAAAAGATAAGAAACGTTATTTAATCAATAAATTGAATAATTTTCAGTCAACCCCTTGGAAGTGAAAATAATTGACGGAAACCGACCGCTGTCGGCGGGCAAGAAATACGACCTGGTATGCACAACTTCCGGTTCCAGACCACCAGCTAGCGTCACCTGGCGAAGGAACGGTCAACGCTTAGTGGATTCCAAGGAGACCGTAAGTGTGTTCCTTTGTAGAATAATTTTCGTTCTTACAGTCAACGTATATTTCACCCAGCCATTCTCGGCAGTGCATAAACTTGAGTTTGTAGTTTTGAGTAAGAGAGAATCCTTGATCTCTTTATCAGGAATATCATGTTAATTCATGTGAATATTTAACTCTTTTAAACAAATGGAAGATTATGATATTTCTTTAATGGAAATCTTAATGAAAGATCATGCTAAAAAATACATTATAAATCTATTTAGTTATTTTTTATAATTTATAATATATTATTTTCCTAGTTATGATGTTTTAAATATAAACGTAAACAAATATAATAAGATAAATACCAAGATAAACTATCAACATAAATGCCTTGTTAAGTTATTTTATCGTTTATGTTCTGTAATACATTAAAAACGCATCTGTCACTGCGAGAAAGTTTTGTCCTACGCGTGTCTAAACTTTCGAAATTTTTCTTACATATTTACTGTGTTTTCGCCAAACTGTAAAAGATATCACAAGAGTTCTAGAGAGATATCTTTTTCCTCTATTTTTATTTAATTTATATTTAACTTAAGAAAAGAAACTTATCTATGTGATATATAAATCGGAAAATACGAGAGGAACGTATTATATACCTTTTTTAAAATTGATACATTTATGGTCGTGTGTTATTGACGATAATTCGCGGATTAATCTCCTCATTAACGAAAGACGATTAATCTCTCACTATACCTCGCCTCGTCTAGTTGACATGTGTCTCCTAATTTCGCGGCGGAGCAATTTCCACGTTCAATTATCGTGGATTAAACGACATTAAAAAAGACATAGGCTGACTACGTGATTGACTGGCGTTTACAGTGAAGCCTATCGTATAGGGATTATGTTTAATTGAAATAAAACTATCCTACAGCTATAAGTCGAGATATAGTCCTAATTTAAGCATCATTGAGATAAAAGAGAATACGATGCGGCAATGATTTAATGAGATTAAACGTCAAGAATATTCAAATATAATTAAATTACATACAACGACAAAATATAAGTAAATTGCTTATATAAACTATGTTTATTTTAGTTAAGAATATTCTTAATGTATTATCCACTTTTAGTTGCAAACAAACTATCTGTTCTCAACTGATTCTTCTCGTTCATTAATCTCATACTTTTTGTTTCATTTTATTTATCGATTTTTCTTTTAGTGAAAAATCTTCTCGGAAAAATTTTTAATTATATTAATTTCTTAATTAAACATTACTTTTCAGACGTGAAATTAGGATAGATAACACGTTAGTCGTAACTAGGATCTACAGTTTTTCTCTTTCTCTTTTTCTAAAAAGAGAAAAATATTAGGACAGTATGTTGGCAATGTTATAAAACAATTGTTTATTGAATAGTTTGAACGTTTTGTTCACAAAATATGAAATTCCCTCCGTATAAATCTTGCATCGATTTACCATGGAATTGAAAATAAAATGAAAAAAGCTAGAAACTGTTGTATAACAGTGTTACACAATCGAGTCGTACGCTGTGTTCTGATAAAAAAATGTAACATTTCGTCGTTACGGGATTAATCAACGGCAATGAAGAGGTACGTCGCAAATATCGATAAATCTAATTACGCGCAGCTCGAATAAAGAATATCTCACCGGGGCGATTACGATGATACTTGATCTATGAGAATGAAATCCTCTCGTGCGCGTGCATTCCCCCCCCCCCTCTCTCTCTCTCTCTCTTTCTCCTTTCCGTTCCGATACAATTCATTAATTCATTCAATTTCATTCCGAGCGCGCGGCGAAATAAATTTCGATTTAACGTAAATCGAACGCTCTAACCGGGGCGCGGCGTTTCTGTCGCGAGAAACGGATGAAGGTATTTCGTATACAAAGCAAACAAACGTCAATGGAAACGCGGATTAGCGAAAGAAATGAAAGAACGTACTTTCGAATAAATTGACCCGTTGTCAGGCGAAATCGAGCATCGGCCTCTGTTTATTCTACTTCGATTTCCCCGCTCCAACCCCCGGCAAAACACATGGTATGCGCGCAGGGTACATGGATGAGAGGTGACGCACGTAGGAAACGGTGCGCAAACAACGCGACGCGCGTCGTATCCGCCACGTTTTGATCCGCACTTAAGACGACGACGTAAATATTTGCCGGGTAGCGGCGGATTAAGGACGTGGGCGAAGGGTGCGAAGGGCCCCGTGCTGTGTACGGGACAGAGAAAATATTGTTTCAAAGTCGATACCCGCGCTAGACGACGCGACAGTGAAGATTGTTTCGCTGCTTACGTAAGAAAGTTAAACACAGAAGCGGCGGGGGTTGAAGGGATGGAAAATACGACGAGAGAACCGGTATAATCCACGATGGAATGTCTCGACCGAAGAGGCCTGTTCTTCTTCTTCCACTTTTCCCGCTTCTTACTAATCACAGTTTCCTCAGCGAGTTCCTCGCTTCATCTCTCGCAGCTCTTCGCGCGATTACGCAACCGCGCGTAAAAATAGTTACCGTGATGTATATACAGGCTGTCTCACAACTACCGAATTTCCTCGTAAGGACATATTCTTGAGACAAATATAATTTTGAGACAAAAGTTCTAATACGAAAATGTCGAAGCTACGATAATTTGTTGAATTCTATGCTAACTTTAAACGCTTATAAGCAAAAAATCATTTTACTTTTAAAGCCTCTATTATTATTTCTGGATTCTTTTGAACACGTTCTAAGACGAATATCCTAATACGAAAATATCGAAGCTATAATATTTTTTGAATTACACATTATCTTTAACTAATTATAATTCAAAAACTATTGTAGCCTCGACATTTTTGTAGGATTTTCGTCTTTAAGAGGAAATTCGATAGTCGTGAAACACCCTATATACGAGTATATTATATATATATACATACAACATTCCGTAAACGGGGGTCTCGCGCTGCGAGCATTTTTCCCCCGTATCGTATCATGGAATTGCAGCAATTATGTTAATCGATTCGACCTCGCCGGAATGCGCAGTCGGAAATATATTTTTAATGAATGGCGCATCTCTCATTTCGTAATTATCTTTGCGCGGGCCACCGCGTGAAACGGCGCGGCGCGCGGAGCTCTCCGCCGCCATCGGAACGAAATTAGAGCGCGAGTCCGCTACCGTTGATTTATTCCCTCGGCAAGACGCGAAATTTATTATTCGCGCGCGCTCTCTGCCCCGCGATTATTTTTTAATCGCGCGACAGAATCGCGGAGAAGAGGGAGGAAAATCCCCGCATCCGTCGCGCTCTCGCGCGAGATTGAAGCCTCGATTGTGTGAGTCCACTTTTTCCGACACACCGCGGGAAAGTTGAAAAAGCGCTCGGAATATTTTGATATTTTATGAAAAATTTTGCGTTATATTTCGTTCAGGAATATGAGTAATGTGGGCGATGCGTTTTTCTGACTATCCTCCACACTATTCCTGTTTTATGCGTGGAGCGTAATCCCTAAACTCAGTTCATTGGACCGGAGCGAGCGTTTGCACGAGCATGGATGTTTAATTCACGAAACGTAAAGCAGAGTTATTACGGGTGCTTCATAATCCACGAACTTGATTTTTCGTAAGCTACGAAACTTTTAAATAGCGTAAAATTATGAATTACGCTTAATTTATGGTATGGGAATAACGAGATATTAATTAAAATATGAAATATTAGAGATGCAGAAGCGAAACTTGAATTTTACATGATTTGTAACAAAAAAATCCTCACATGCCGTCAGTCTGAATTAACTACCTGGATTTTATTTTATACCATAATATTAAATTGACGAGACGCAATATAAATTTTGTTACACAATTTTATCCAGGGGGATAATAGCGTTTAACAAAGTAGTTTTCATTTTAGCGAAAATCGAAAAAAAGTAAAAAAACAAGAAAAAAAAATATTTCACGTTTTTTTTTCCTTCGACACCTCGGAGCTATTCGACAAGTATTTGCTCGGATAACAAAGGGAAAACAATTCTCATACGAATGTTTTCGAGGTCGTACACTGATCGATTGTTATAAAATTGGTTCACACGTTCACCCACGCGCTTTATTCGGTTTGTTTTGTGATCAAAATCGATAGTAAAAAAAAGCTCGCTTTCCGTCGTTAATACGCGTTATTTACTCGTCACTGCTATCAAACGGCTCACTATTTACGAAACGTTAACTGGCGAATAATTCATTTACGAAAAAAAGGCGATTTTGTCATGTTTTTATCCATTCTTATACGCACGTTTGCAAACCTCCTACGGATTGTACGGATAAAGAGAGATAAATTTGGACGATCGTATATATACCTATAAACGCGACGAGACGGAGTGGTTAACCGGCCACTCGACATATTGGACGTTCATTAAGGCATCGATTCGCCTTAATTACAAGCGCAAATTCGCGGACTCTGCGCGACTCTGATTTAAATTATTATATTTCCACGCTTAACGACGCTTTTACCACGGGTTCGTACCTGCGATAACGATAATTCTCCTGCCACCCTCGCAATGAGACACACTTGTGCCGTACAGAGGTACACGTGCGCAAGAGAGAACCTTATTTTATGGTCACTTTAAGGAGCTGTACGAGCCGTGGTCGAGCTTGCAAATTACATTGAGTGCGCGTCTCGACGGTGTAAATCGAATCGGAAGTCCTTGGGCGCGCGGTTTTCCACGGAGATGCACGTCTGATTATTCAGAGGCGTTTACTACTTGAACAAGTTTCCAAGTTAAACGAATCGATATTCGCGGTTTTAAATCGAACATTATAATCTCAACTATCATAAATATTTCTTACCATTAATTTTTTCTACAATTTTTTGTCCCATGTTTAAAGAATAAAATAAAGTATTGGATTGGAGGAAAAGTTCTGCGGTATCTAGGTAGCTCAAAATTATATATACAATATCTATTAAAAATAATGAAAATGTAAATTTTAAAAAAGGATTTTGAAGCTCGAAATCTCTACTTTCGAATTACTATATTTTTTGAATTTATATGAGTTTTGTAATTTTTATATATATGAGCTCAAAAAAGGGAAATTTTTCTTCTCACTTTGTGAGTCTGTTACGTGTCAAAAAAAAATTGGTGAAAATTGTCCACTATCTATATCGTAAAAGTTTGGAGTTTTTTTTACAAAATCGTTTTTTAAAAATGTTTCTACGATTTTTTATTCTTGAGTTATTCACGAGTTAAATAAACAAGAGCATTCTGAATTTGATTGCTCATAACTCCATTAAAAATTATCTTACTGCAATTAAAAAAACAGATTCTTAAAGAAACGTTGCTCTAGTCGAATAGTATCATGCTAATTTTTTAAATGTAAAATATATAGAAATTTGAAATTAAAAATTTTTGTGATATTACTATCCTTATAATCATTGCGTAATGGAAAAAAGGACAGTAATATCACATTTTTAGCTCAACTGTATATATTCTATTATTTTTTAAATTAACAATTACACCACTTGATAGAGCAATGTTTCAGCTTTAAGAATATGTTTTATTAATTACGGTACGATGATTTTTAACAGAGTTATGAGCAATTAAAATTAAAATGCTCTTTTATTTCATCCGCGTGTAACTTGATAACAAAAAGTCGTAGGAACATTTTTTAAAAACGAACTTTTAGAAAAAACTTCAAGCTTTCGCGTCAGATAATTTCACAACAAATATTATATATTCTGTATATAATAATATATATAAGAATAAATATATTTTGTATTTGAGCTCTAACAAAATTCCACAGAACTATTTCTCCAACTAATTATAAAATGAACTCTGAATATAAAATGTTAGATTATTAGCTTACATTCAAAGAACAGCCTTTTTGCTGTGAAGAATATATCACGATATATCACATGTATCATACTAACAGTAAATAAAATAACGGGACCCTATATGTGCCTATTAAGCTTTGTGATTTTTTTCTAATTTTTTGGTGAGTCTAGAAATGAAAATTAGTGGTCACATTCCAAAGAAGGAACATTTCTGAATGTTAATAAAAAATATGAAACAAATATTCATATAGATAGAGTATATTTAAAAAGAAGTAGCATTACGCGCATATATTGGATACATATGTACTCAATATGACCTAAGTATATTTCTTTCTTTTATAAAAAAAAATGTTAGAAAAATAGAAAATAAAATAATCCATTGTTACTTTTATAATATTATAAGTTTATTAATATATTGACATAGAAGAATATACAAAGAACTATTTTTCAAGCAATGCTCATTTACTTATTTAGTTATCTGCTTATCTATTCACGATGTTTAGCAAGTGAATTAAAATCCATAATCTGAAATAATAACAAGAGCACAAAAAAAACGTTACAATCGATGTGTGTACTATCAGTATACTATCAGTATACCATAGTATTCCACATTAGTTCCACACAAGAAGTTTCTTCTCTTTGATTATAAAAAAAAACATGACAAAAATATAAACTAAATATATAGTATTGTAAAGTATGAATATAGAGCTACGATAACATCAACTACTGAAATTAATAACAATCTTCTGATAGTTTAGGAAGCAATTATTTATCTATGAAATATTACGCTATCATATCACAGCAATCTGCATTTTGCTTTACTGACGATAACAGAATGAACAAATTGAACAATATAAACTGATGCAATCGAATCAGGCGAACAATCTGCACCACCTATTACTGCTATCTGTTGAATTAATCGTATAATACGAACAAATAGGTGTTTTGACATGCCTATATTAATTCCAATTACCTTAATTAATTATTAGATAAAAGATTGAGAATTTCATTTAAAAAAAATTATAATTTGTTTGTGAAGAATAGCTACAAATGCACGTCTTTAAAAAAAATTGTTCTTTAATTTAAAAAACTGATAGATGAAGTAATACATTAAAAATTATATTATCTATATGCATATCATCCATACTACTTTAGAAGTTTCATCATGCATAAAATAAAGTTTCTTAGTACTGACATATGCGTTTTTGATGCATTAGGTAAAGAAGACAGTTAAGATATGGTATAAACAACATAGAAAAATGAGAAAGCGTAAGATCCTTATTTATTACTTGCGTACTTCCTTACATAAGTTGCGGAAATTTATCTGACACATATACATTGAATAATTCAATGAAACTCGGACATAATGATGATTCTGCCCCAAAAAAAAGATAGAAGTCACTTCTTTATTTATTAAAAAAGTAGGCCTATCCCTCGAGAAGGGTAACGAGAAATTGATTGAGAATTTCGACTATGATTAGCTCTGACCCTCCAGGTCAGATGATAGATACGCTTTTAATATATAGGGGTTGAACGGGTTACTTTCGCCGCCATTGACGACAGTGCGGATAAGCAAACGGTCGTGTCGTGATGAAGAAAAAGAGAATAAATGCGACGAGTGTCGGCGGGGTGGACGGGCGGAAACTGGGGACTCCGATGAACGTTATCATAATGTTGTTACAGACCTCCGTCGATGGGAACACGACCACCAGCGTTTTATCTTTCATGGCGACGAAAGCAGACGCAGGCAGACACTTGTCGTGTCAAGCTGAAAATCGAATCATGGGAATCGCGCCGATAGAGGACGGCTGGGTACTCCAGATACAATGTAAGCTCATAAACGACGACAGGCCCCGAATCCAGCTATGTTCCCCGGGGCGCGCTCGCGGCGCTCTTTCCTTATTTATTCAGACGCCCGGGATTTCCGGTCGATTTTGACGATTTATCGAAGGTCGTGATTCGCAGATACGCCAGAGACGCAGATCCAGCTCGGCACGTCGCTGAATCCTAACACCATACGCGAGGGCACGGACGTCTACTTCGACTGTCTTATACAGGCCGAGCCATCGGTGTACAAAGTGGAATGGCGACATCAGGTGAGCGAAAACACAATTTTATAATGAATTTTGTTGACCGTACTAGTGCATGTTAAAGCCGATGTACACTGAT
>NW_017305072.1:706662-714649 GCF_001594115.1 Trachymyrmex septentrionalis
GTTATAAATATAGTAGAATTTTGTTGACCGTACTAGTGCATGTTAAAGCCGATGTACACTGATTTAATCTGGGTGTAAAAGTGAAATGCAGCATTTGAATTATAAAATGTATATTTTACCAACAATAAAATTTATTGAGTATTTCACGATTTAATCCATTTCTATATTTATATCAAGCACACGTTTGTTACCGCAATTCGTATACAATGGCCTTTATTTGCATCAATCGCACTGAGTGCGTCCAATCAAATTTCCTATTACTCAGGCGAAAGCTATAAATGTTGTTTTGGCTTCCGAGTACTTGATACTTTGGAGTATCTCCTTACTTTGGAAGACAAGCATCGGCAATACAAATAGAAGCAAATAAATACACGTAAAAGTGGACAAGATAATCAATGGAGAGATTTAGTAGCATAGTTGATGTATACAGAGACTCAATAATGTATCAAATTATTACGAAACTTAGTTATAATTCAAAATGAAATATGAGATATGTAGAAAACATTTTAGAAAATCACCGACTGTTGAACGATAAAAACAAGGGTGATGTAAACATTTTTCAAGAAATCAATTTAGCAGAGAAATCGAAGACGCGAAACTTGAAATTACAATAATTTATTCAGCGAGATTTAAAAGTTTTACCTTTAATGAATCAACTTTACGTTAACCAATTAGCGTATATACAGCATCCACGCGCGAAGTAGAATTTATCATAATTATACCGAGGTTTCACAGTACATAGAAAAATATTTCCCAGAGTAGAATTTCTGAAAAAAAAAATCAGAATATATTGGTGAATCATTTTCCAGAGATGTAATCTCCGCAAATACTCTCTCACTCCACCTCGCTGCGAATTGTCATTAATCTATTTCGAAGATGCGTAACAATGTTTGTCGCCAGTAATTCGTCCGTATCTCTCGCTCTCAGAAAGTTCTAAAACCCGAGTGTCGTAAACAGATCGGTCTCTCGCCAACTAACAAGCTCGATTATGCCTGTATTCGCTTGTGCGCCACGCAAGAGCATCGACTTACTTACGTTAAGACCGAATATAAACTTCGACGCTCGAAGTATCAAACTTTTATAATAACTTCCCGTCACCTCTGTCGCGATGATCACTCTTATCTTCTTTTCGTCTTTGACAAATTGGAGGTTGTATCACCGTGGTTTATTTACGTTCGTGTGCGTATCGTATATATACACACAGAGAAAGTAATTCTCGCTCCCAAACATAGCTCGTTTAATGTAACGGCGAGTGACGTCAATTGTCGTGTTTCTTTCAGGGCAAGGCACTCCATCACAACATCACGCAGGGCATTATAATCAGCAATCAGAGTTTAGTGCTGCAGGGAGTTGATCGTAAAAGCGCTGGCAATTACACGTGCGTGGGATACAACACTGAGGGTGACGGCGAAAGCTCGCCCTTTTATCTGAACGTGATGTGTACGTATTCTTACATTTACAGCGTTAATAGTAGAATATTGAATAGGACAGGCATCGCGGAGAATTTATTTATCGGAACGTATAAATTAAATTAGGAATTGTTTTAAAGCCTGATTATTTACATAGTACGAAGTGATAAAAGCCAAATTGAATTTAAGTGCTAAATAATGTTTACATGATGTCAGTAATACAAATAACAGATATCTATCACTTTACTCTTAGCTGTATATTTATAACTTTGTTATTTAATCTTTATATCTTTTTATATACAATTATTTATTATTTAGTTTATTTTTTTCTAACCAACTTTACCGTAATGCTTTTGCAGTTAACAAAATAAAAAACATTAATCAAAAGTATTTCAGTATACAGAGTGATTCATTTTAATCTTAATAGACAAATATTTCGAAAATATTTGCTCAAAAAACATGCCAAACAAATATAAATGTATAGACATTAATACTTCATCGATTTTAATCTATTATTTGGATTACTACAATCCTAAGTACATGACTAAATCCTCTTGATGTAGCTAAGTAATTATTCGAGTTATTTATCATATTTAAACGTACGCTGAAATATGGTTGTTAATGCTTATTGATTTTATTCGGATTATTATAATACTACATAAATACTGTTCTGAGTCTTCTCAATGCAGCTACATTCATTATTATTTATCGCACTAAGAATGCGAATAATAATGAAACGATGGTACGAAGATTCTCAACGGAAATGTGTTCGATCGACTTCAATTAACAATGAATTATAATGAGTAAAGATTCGGTACTCGCGTAAATTCCCACTGTGAAATTTTAATTCCTGGCTTATATACGTACATCTATACGTCCCTCGCGAATTGCGTGTACAATATTATCAGGATATCCAGCTGTTTATTCGTTTGCGTGCAGATTATCGGATGCGATATTGAAATATTTTGTAATAGTTTTGTTAATCAATATTTGAATTTATTTGAAAGCTTCGTCAGATGGGTATACGAAACGCAAAACGTATTATTGTGAAGCTCGCATATATATTTAATATAGAAATTCCCAGTTAAAAATTACAATAAGCGCATTATTAATACTTTATTCAGCAAGCTGTAAAAGAAGATAATAAAAGGATAAAGCTGATTTGGAGAATGTCTAATTTGATTAATAATAAAATTACTTAATATTGAAAATTAAACTGTCTGACCAATTATTTAAAAAAATAATATTGAAGTGGATTTTGAGGTGAATTAAAAAATTCTGATTTTGCTTTAGCTCTGTTATTATTATTGCGGAATTATTTAACATTGGAATTAAAATATGCAAATTAAACTTTATTCATTTAAATAGGCGACAGTAACTTCTCGCGTCTAAAAAAATTATAAGAAATACTTTAAAAATATAATTTGTGTCTGAATTATCAAGATAGTCGAAATTTTTTAATTTCGAAATAATATTTTTAAAAAGAAAATGTTAAGCCAGATTTTTCTTAAGAAATCTTTCTAATAATGGGAACTAGGATAACAATCTCGATAATTGAGCGTTCTGTTTATAATCGAATAGTTTTTCTTATTAGATCTTCGCAAGAAACTTAAAATAGATCACGAAATATCGGTAAATCATTCCCAGTGAATTTAACAGTAGCATAAGAAATTCACAAGCCATACAAGACGAAGATATCTTTCGTATCCTTTGCGCCCCAATTATTTATCGGTGACGTTTGACGTTTGTTCCCGCAGTCGCCCCTACGTGCAAGCCGAACCAGACGAAGGTCCACGGTGTAGCGAAACAGGAGAAGGCGAATATATCCTGCCAAGTGGATGCAAATCCGCCGGAAGTGCAATTCAAGTGGACCTTTAATAACTCCGCCGAGAGTATCGACGTTGCGGCCGGTCATATCGCGCGAGCTGGCACATCCTCCATCGTCTCATACACACCAATGACGGAATTAGATTACGGCACGTTACTCTGCTGGGCCAGCAATCACATCGGGCAACAACAAGTGCCCTGTGTATATCACATTATACCGGCGGGTAAGGGATCTCTGCATTCATATCATATTTCGCGAAAACGCGAAGCGACGTATCTGCCGATACGCAGAGTGAATTTTCGATTTAGACCAGAAGATTGATCGCCACGACGAGTTTACGTGATGTGGCGTAACAAAATTATGCAAACTACAAACAATTTTTTTTATTAAATCGATAGGTAATATTTCTCGCACTAATTCAATCCTATCCTTCTTTAATTTATGATTGTCCCCTTGGCGAGAGCGAAAATGAATAGATAGAAAATGGAAAGAAATCCCTTTTTCAGAAAAAAGTATATAATAGAAATCAATGGATGATAATTTTAAACTCTTTTCTCCATATTTTGCATATTAAAAATTTAATACTTGCACAAAATGAATTTCTATTCTACGCTTAATTAGCCTACAATTTCATAAATTAGTGAAACTAACAATAAAGTTAATAGATTTAATCCTTTGGGATTTAAATCTTTCGGGAATACTGTTATGCTAATTTAGAATTTGGATTTTATTCGTGGTTTCTAAAGTCTCAAAATTTGCGTAATTGAATAACTAATTCGAATCTTAGTATAAAATTGGACAGACGTAATTTTTTTATGTGTAAGTTGTTTTAATAAAATCATCCAATTATGGGAAACTTTGTTCGGCTTCGAGTTATAATTAGTTCCAATTAGTATTGTTATAATAGCGACGTGAATCAGATAACGTGATAATGAAGTCGCGAATTATCTCTGAATATCAAAAGTCTTTGAAATGTAGATAAAACTTAAGAAATATTATTACATCGTATATTTCTCTCTCTCTCTCTCTCTCTCTCTCTCTCTCTCTCTCTCTCTCTCTCTCTTTCTCTTTGCATTTACAGCGTGATAGCGCAAAAGATATCTGTTTCTTTCAATTATCAAACAAATCATTACAACAAATGAACTCGATACTGTTGCTTTTTATATTTCAATTTGACTTAAAAAAATCTAATGTAAGCCCAATGGATCCATCCAATGCACCGGGCATCCCTGTTATTCTCATATCAGTGTTTCCGCCGCGTATCGATGCTCGAGTTACCAATTAATTGCGATTCACGGATCCTACTATCGAATTGCGTTACAAAGAAAACGCGTGTACGCGTATACAAGAATAAGCGTATTCCGGACATAGAGGAAAACAGCTCTCGCACCATGCGCCGCAAAAAAAAAAAAAAACGAATTCAACGGTGGGCGAGTAAAATGGGGACACCGCGAGAGACGGTAGCAGGTGTCTGATGCGCGCTATGATTTTTCAGCAACCATAAACGTGAAAACAACTCGGGCATATTCCCGCTTATTTCCTTTTCTTTATTCCCCTTTCTTTTTCTTGTCCCTTCACGACGCAATATGCCGTTATCGTTTCGTTCGCGCTCTTTTAACCGGCTTTTACGAGCCGCGAAGTGTACGGTCGGCTAATGCCTTTACGGAAAAAAAAAAGCCAGACAACCGTATATCTTTACAGCCGACTCGGTTACAAGTGACTTGTATGCACCAACGCACCGTGCGCCGGATTTACAGGGCAACTATCACGCCCTGATTCGCGAATCTACCGCACGCGAAACGATACGTTACACAACGCCTACCCCCTTTTGCGCCGTCCGTATGAAACTATACATCATTCCGACGCAAGAAAAGAACGCATTGAAAGTTGGAGTAAACTGCAGAAACTGCTGACGCTGAAGAGTTACCGCTGTACTTATGTAATTAGTTTCGCTTAAAATTCAGCGCACTTTAATATAGCGCAAAAAGTAGAAATAAACAAACTTCAGGAAACCACAGGGAAGTTATTACGCAATTTTTTTTACGTTCGTACATTGTTTTTCATTCATATTTTTCATTTGTAATTTTTCGATTCCGAATGTATCTATATATGGGGCTTTAGAGCTGCACGATTCGGGAGAGGAAAAAAGTTATCCCATTTTTCTAAACTATAGAAAAATGTAGCTTTTATATTGAACATTAATTATTTTTAATAAAAGGCGACAAGCCAGTTTTTTGCGAAATATATATAAAATTGAAAGGTGAATAGGAAAAATTGTCTTACATTTTTTATTTAATCTAAACGCAAAATTGTTAACAATTGAAAAAGGTTTTTCCTGTTGTTGGCCTACAAAATGAAAATATTTCAATATTACATTGTTAATTCATTTATTTCTACAATTCGCTCGGCCAATGTCGAATGGAGACAAGCAAATATAATATTTTAATCTAAACCTGTCAAAGCTTCAAACAATATTGTTTTAACAGTTATTTAAAACATTGAAAGAGATTCCGATAGTTATTTCCAAAAAAATTGATGTATAAAGCGTCGGTATCATCAATATTTTAAATTTTTATCGCTACGTGTAATTCGATTTCGTTTACCTTTTTAACATCGACGATCGTTTTTCACCATTCTATTTTCTCTCTTGTTATCCGTCTTACCTAATTATTCCGACGCGCAAAATTTCATCGATTATCGAAAAGGCCGCACTTGGAGAGAATCTGAAAGAAAAAATTACCCCGCGATATTATCGTGGCTTTGTGGCTATTACGAGCTGTTACGAGCGCGTGAATAGTCTCTCGTGCACGCAGCGCATTTTAAAACGCAGGCAACCCTTATCCGTGACAGGCCGACCAGACATGGTTCACAATTGCACGACCTCGAACACGTCGACCAACTCGTTTTCCGTGCGGTGCACGGAGGGCTTCAACGGCGGCTTGCCGCAATCCTTTCTGCTGGAGGTGCGCGAAAGCAACAGCCAGGAGTTGCGTGCCAATCTGACGTCGCCGGTGCCGCGCTTCAGCGTCACTCACTTGGAGTCCGGCGCCCTTTATCAGGCCTGCATTTACGCCTACAACGACAAGGGTCGTAGCGAGGCAATGGTGGTGCAGGCAGGCACTTTAAGGCTACCGGAAAAACAACTAACGTCCGAGTCAGGTGAGAATATTCCCTTATTTTTTTCTGGAAACCGAGATCACACTATTTTCACGCTGATATATTCTCCCGCTAAGAAATTGAATTACTTGACGAATTATTTGACGAGAAATATGCGCATACAAATGTATTGCGATAGAAGGGTATGTTTCGATACGTATAGCCTTGTATATTAAAGTAAATAGATACTCGTTCAATATTTCAGAAATTCCTGTTATACTGTGTAACGTTAACAACTTTAAAGTTTTCGATATCTTTTGAACAAGCTCCGGTACTCGATTTGTTTGAAAGTTGCGAGAAAGTATTGACTCAAGAACCTTCACATCATAGTGTATATATGATTTTCAAATCTTTTTGCTTGCGACACAAAATTTTCTTTATCGTGAAAAGTCACACGACTATATTTTTGAAAAAAACAATTCGAAACAAAGTTCTACATTTCTGGCAAATAAAATTATAAAACTTAATTAATTACAATAAAATTACACTTAATTAACGAGAAATACCGTTTTATATTTTGAGATTATATACTGAGAAAAAAAGTGCTTGATATTTATGACTATACTTGCATGGTAAAATAATTATTATAGTTAGGAGCTCCATTTTTATGGTTACTGCTGCTACAATGTTAGTAATAGCTTTAGTTCTCTTAAACATGCAAAACTATAAATTAGATAATTTCAAATATAATAAAATATTAAAATATAAATGTGGTAATTGAAATAAACATTTTTATTTAGTAAATACAATCGCTATTATAGTGGATATAATTATTTTCTTAAATTCACTTACTATGGAAATAATAATTAAAATTCTCAATTTTTATGCGTTGCAGCGTGTTTCTCTTTTTATGGCGCGATATTCATGCGCGTTCGATGTTATACGCTACATATTAATCCCAAAAGGCTACATGAGATTTAGATAATTACGGAAAAATTCACGTCGATGAGGCAGTGTGAGCGAAAAGCCGCTGCCAATTGGCCGAATTGATGAAAAGCTATCAACTCAATATTAATTCGTCGGGCGAACCGCGTAAAAAGCTCCCGGCGCTTTTATGACCAGACGCGAAAAATCGGGTCAGGAATTGGCGATTTAATACTACCGGACGGACAATTTTCCTGTTGTTTGCCTGATGCGATTGTTATCGTAATTTTTAATTCGTCCACCATCGATGTCCGGGATCGTGCTTTATGTATATCTCTATTAAAATAAAATGCTGTATTTAGGGCATTACTCATTGCATTTCAGGATTTGCAAACAAGTCAAGCGTGACACCTATGCCATATATTTTTCGTATTTTTACGAAAGCCAGATCTGTTGCGTTATTAACATTTTGTGTAGCATGTTATTGTATCGTGTAATTCGTTAAAAATCCGAATGCCATGTTCAAATTTTAAAAAGTGCTTAAAAGGGTTTGTATTAACATTTAATACATACGATTGTGTCATTCGTATCCTGTATATTTCTTTTCTTTGAAAAACTAGTATCAGCAATTAGTTATAACATTTGTATACAATTTTTTTAAATACACACATCTTACAAATATTTCCTAAAGATGTTAAAGTATGTGTAAGAATGATTTAATAATTTTTGT
>NW_017305072.1:715420-716927 GCF_001594115.1 Trachymyrmex septentrionalis
TAATTAATAATATTAAATTATTATTTAAATTTTTATATTGAAAAAATTATTATTTAAATATATAACTCGTTTTAAAATATAGAAAATGTTTTATTTAAAATTATATTAATACAAGAAAAGAATAATGTAATAGAATTTATTTTTTCTTTTGTATTTAGGAGTTTCTTAAATTAAAAAATATTTTTGAAATATCAGAGTTGTGATTAAGTATTTTAAAAATATTAAAAATATATATAACATTTTGTCCTATATAAATATTTTTGAAAACTTGAAGTCTTCATTTTTTTAAATATTTATAGCATGACCTCTATAGTCCCCTCCCCCCTCCGTGGATCCGCTAACATTCCACAGCACATTTTCTTCAAGATTGAAAGAAAATTTCGTCGAGTGCGCTTCTATTCATTTTACGTGATTGTTTCGGAAATTGTTTCGTTCGTGTTTATACGGTCGTAAAACTCCGTGGCGAAATTTGGTGGTTGTAAAATTGTCGTGAAATTTTTCCGTAGGCGATGAGCCGTCGGAATATTTAAGGAAGAGACGTCTGGTATCAACGATAGAGACATCACCATCGAGAAGCCTTCTGGAGCACTCAACGGTGACTTCTATCAGCGGACACAGCAGTTACGTCGGATATTGCACGATCCGCAACGGCATGCCACTGCACGAATTCTCCAACTTGTCAACGAAGCACAAAAGCGTGAGTTCCATTAAAGATTTGATAATGTAAATGTCGTACAAATATCTCGTGAGATATTTAACGAAATAACAAAATATGTTAGCTTACATGGATAACAATTGAGTATCGTGCAATTAAAAGGATGATTGCATAATTCAGAATTAGATTGAACAATAAATGACATTTCCGATTGATACGTAAAAAACACAATTAAATAAAAAAATACCTTAACTGGAGCTTAGTTGAATCTTAGTGCTTAATATTTCGATATGAATTTATAAATATCCTGTTCTATAAACTGTGTGTCGATTTAATTTTCTTGAAATGCAATTTAAAACACAGATCACAAATTTACAAGCAACTTGATGATAGTGATACTAAACGTTTTTAAAAATACTATAAAGAATTTAATTTGTGATATTATCCCAGTTTAAAACTGTATCTGGTATTTCAATACCAAAAGTGTTGCGGTTTCGACACCGTAAATGAAATTATCATGCAGTTTATAGATGTTTATATAAATTCACAACGAAATATTAGCATTAAGACCGACCAAAAAGACCGAATAAGACATTTTCTATTTAGTTAAATAATTCAATTGAATACCAATGAGATGCAATGATAATGTCCTGCGATTCTCTCTCTTTCTCTCTCTCTCTCTCTCTCTCTCTCTCTCTCTCTCTCTCTCTCTCTCAAACAAACAAACAAACAATTATACATACATCAAACATACATAACTTTATATGACTATATTAACTCATCCATAGATATATGTATCTTCGAAAATCTATGAAAATCATGAATGACGCGTTTCAGTTTCAGCCGATGGTG
>NW_017305072.1:717027-741169 GCF_001594115.1 Trachymyrmex septentrionalis
CGGAAATCTATGAAAATCATGAATGACGCGTTTCAGTTTCAGCCGATGGTGGGCGACGTCTATGAGAGCGGTATGTGTACCCTACCCAGGCAACATTGGCCCAGTCAGAGCGTTCAATCGATGTCGATGACAATGAGTCCTCCGATATTGTATGCCGGTCTGGGCGTCGTCACCAGGACCTGTCCGAGCGGCACGCTGCCGACGAAGGACTGTGAGACACGAGTGCCCGGTCAGTGTTGTCCAGCAATCCAGACGCAGAAGGACGCGACGATAGGTACGCCAGTGGTGATGGCCAAGAGGGAGAGCTCTGTGTGACCCTACACCCACCACGGGGCCTGCACCTGCAGCGTGAGCGAGTTGCTGTGAATCACGCCGTTGTCAATCGCGAGATAGCCGCGGATCCTGGATGACACGAGCGTCCAGGAAACGTTCGGGAGATGTCTACAGGTCATCACGCGAAAATTGGAACGTCTTTCAGGAACGAGGCTTCAATTTCAATTCCGAAAGGCGTTTGGACAATCGTTATGTAGATCTGAAAATTGAGATGTCTCCTTTGAACGATTTGTAAGGGGGATGTTTTCTTTTACCAAACTGGAATGTCCCTCCGACGTCGCTTGTGTCGTCCGGAACTCGCTTGGGCGAGCCGGTTTGAGTTCGACAGATTTAGGTTTCCACTCCACGACAAACGCCACGATTTGCGTCTCTCTGTTGAATCAAGTGCCCTTTTTACACTGAAAAACGACGAACATCCCGACCGGCTGATCTGCCGGCTTCTCTCATCTCGTGTGCGTAGCCTCGTGATCGAGCCCCGGTGGAACCAAGACGGGCACCTTATATGGTAGAGAGAGAGAGAGAGAGAGAGAGAGAGAGAGAGAGAGAGTGAGTTTACGAAAATGTGCGTGTTGCGCGAGCTCACCAGCTTGCCGCACATACTCCTGTACATACCTCGAGACACGGAAGATATTTTGTACGAGTCGCGTATATATTAACGATTTATTCCCACTTTTACTATGAACACAACACTGTACAATTTGTCTAGTCGATGTAAGTATAAATATGTATATGCGTTAAAGTCGTCGGGGAGAGGCGTCAGACCAGAATAACGTACACTGAGGGGGATGATCATCACCGTCGCGTCACGCGGGTCACGCCGCACGCGCGACATAATTATTTATAACGTTGACAATGCGTAAATGCGAAGTAGCGCGACTCTCGCGGGTACGGGAGAGAGAAAACAGTGGAGAGAGGGGGGGGGGAAGAGGGGCGAAGTTGTCAGAGACATATCGTTTGTATCTCTATCCGCGGGAATCGAGACGAGGCGTACGAAGTGCAGCGAAGTAATGAGACGAAAGACGAAGAAAGAGGAAAGAATGATGAAGAAGAAGAAAAAAATAAGATAAATCCCCGTTGCGTTTTCGTCTCAGTCTGCAGGATTCTGGATTTCATCGTAATATTAAGTATCTCTTGTACAATGTATAAAGTAACGACTTCCTCCGAAGTAAATGTACCGAGTATGATGAACGTTGTTTTTTCAAAGTCTTGAATCTTACTCTATATAGAGAGATGCCCCCAATTAAAAAAAAAAAAAAAAAAAAGTGTCGTACAGTAATCGCGATAGCACTTCTAACTTACTGCCTGTTTCGACGCTTGTGAATCTCGTTGGTAACTTCATTTGGCAGAGGTTTCCCGACCTCTCTCTGTATCATATAGCTTTAAAATGAAAAAAAAAAAAAAGAAGAGAAACGAAGGTTCGAAGGGCGGCCTCGTCATATCCTCCGTACGATACAGGGATAATCTCATCGTTGATTAGAGCGGCCCGAGTCGCGCTCTCTGGCTACCGGGCTGCTAATTCGCGAGAAGTAAGGTGAAAATTGACCATGTAGCCTTTCCCTTGATATCGAGCAGTCGATTACTGGGCGGTGCATTTCAGCTATATATTATTACGTGAGACGCGCGTCAGAAGTCTCTCCTTTTCGCGCGAAGTGATAATACCCCGTACTTTGCTTCGATCTCTGTACAGATTGATTTTTCGCGTATAGGATTTACGCTCCGAGCACGCGACGATCCTTCTGCGACTGCAAGGACTCACGTGAGAGTCGGAATGCCCTTCATACAGCGTGAGAAGACGAGAGAGATCTTTCGATGTTCACGTATTATATCTAAATAAGATCGTCGTGTATCTAATCGTTCTAGAATTCGATAACATAATCGTAATTAATCCGATGATAAATGATCGCAAATTTTTTCTGACGTTACAGCGCGTTTTTACGCTCTCTGAAGCAGCAATATTGATCTAGTTTAGGAAACTAGAACAGGAACACGAGACGAAACTCTTTCAAACGTGTTTCGAGAGCGCGAAAGTTAACTTAACTTCCTTCATCACATTGTTCCTTTTACATTTTAATTATTAAGCATTAAATAATTTTCCGTCTCTTTATAAGCGAGTTTTATCTTCAAACGAAGTCACGATTTCTGTCTCTTTTGACGCGGCCAAGTCGCCAAAAGCCAAAAGTTTCGTTGAAACGCAGCACGGTATTTGTCTACCAGATCGAAACTTCGCGTAAATTGACTATAAAGGGAATGTAGGTTGTGACTGTTTGCAGTCGCGTCGTCGTTGCAGTCTGTTATACGTGCTTGCAAATGAATATGCATAGGAGACGGTCCTCACACACGGACGAAGCATCCGCGTTTCCGTTCGCCGTGGGAAACGACAGGTGATTATCGGGGATACTTAGCGAATTATTCGATGTGTAAGGAATGTAGAAAACGGCGAAGTCGAAGATTTTATAAGCCGTAAAAAGCTATCACGAGAATTTCTAAGGCGAACACGTTGTTTTCTCGATCGCTTGGATGTTACGTTAACGCGTCGCTCCCGTGAAGATCTATTAACATTAAAAAAAAAAAAAAATGAGATGAATCGTTGATTATTATTATTACTGCCATTAATGGAATTGATGTCGGAACATTGTGAGTGTATGTTGTCGAAGAGAATTTTTAGTAATCGTTGATACGCAATTGATACGCGCGTTCCTCCACCTCCTCCCTCCCCCTCCCCTCCCCTTGTTATAACTTTTGCACACACATAGAAATTGTAGCCGTATACAATATAAAAGAACGTTGCAACAAAGAGATTCTGCGGTCCGACGACGGGGAAATGTCACAGGAACGAAAAACGTACAATAAAACCTGGATCCAAACTGCCAAAGTTTTCTATACTTCGTTCGTACGTATGATATCACTATATACGCCCACTATACTATGAGAAAAGGTGTGAACTTTTTAATAAATAATAAATAGATTTTTTTCTAACGAAAGACACACGATTTGTCTGAGAAAATATATTTCTTAATTCCATTTTTATCAACACGTTTAATTAAATCCGAAGAAACGTCAAGAGGAAAAAAAGAAAGAAAGAAAGAAGATAAGTCATCATTTTTCCGCATCTTGCTTGCGAGACAGTTGGTTTCCAGGGCACATTTCTACTTTTCGCTGTTCCGCTGATCCGAAATCTTTCGGCCATCGAACGCGTCGCGAGGCATAATATCGCAAGGCGGTGGCCAGACATTATTATCTGCAAAACGATTAAACGATATTTGTCAGCCAGCGCTGGAAGATTAACGTGAGTGTCGATGTTCAATCGCGCATGAATCGTACAGTTAATCCTCAGTGAAAACATGATATCGACGTCGATCGCACTCGTTTCAGTGTAACTTAAGTATCAATCGAAAAATGAGACGTGTCAAGGGAACGTCGTTTTTTTTTTGTTATTTTTTTTTTTAAAGGTAAGAATGCATTTTGCTGCACTGTTCCGTATGCGTCACTGCCTGTATATCGTAATAATGAGACCGGATCTGACCAGCCGCCGCTTGCGCGAGACAACATTGAAGTTTGTATATGTACTTAGTTTAGGACTATTTCCGACATACACACACAAACACACACACACACACACACACACACACACACACACACACACACACAAGTCTCATGTACCCCAGAACGTTTTTTTGATATTGTAAATATTCTGAAATAAATAATCGTTTTTATTCACGCGACTCGCGTGATTATTGTGTTCCTCAGCGGTAATCTTCGCACGGATCAACGATGATTCCCCTACAGCACAAAAGTTGCAGCAATATTGCGGAGATTTTGCAGCGATATTGCACTCCCCTATGGGTTTGATCAGTTTTTTTTATCAACGTCATAAACCCATATTAGTTTCTTTGTTAATTCACAAATATAAAATGCGTTCCTACTATGTCGAAAAGAAATTTTGCAAAGTGTCTCTTACAAAATTCAACGGTAGAATGCCAGCAAAAATATAATAAAATATAATAGTAAATTGATTGATAGAAATCATGTATAATTTATACAATTTTGGAACATATCATTTATCATTTTATTGTTATTATTATATTTAATTTATTATTATTTCATTTTTTTCATATGTTCTATTCAAATGGTTACGAAATAACAAATTCTGCTTGAATTTCTACTGGCAATCTGTCGTAAAAGATTATGTCGGCACTACTAGCAGAATACGAGATAAAATCGATGCCAATAATCTTCTGGAATCTACTGGCATACAGCTAACATTTTGCTTACTCGATGTACGTCAGTACATGTAATTCTTACCGTCCCAGAATGCACTCGGCGACGCATCGGAATACATTTGCAAATACTCCTCGACGCTTTTGAACACGGGCAAATTCACACTCAAGAGAAACTTGAGAACTGTGCTCTCGGGCAGATACCGGGCCGCTTTGTCTCCCAAGTCTCCAAGTAGCACGTCTTTAATGGCGATCGACTGTAAAATCGAATGAAACTAACGTCACGGGATAGAATGGAGGAAATTCTTAGCTTTATATGTTTAGTATTTCGGATTCAAAATCCTTCTCCCCCTTTCTCCAATAATTCTTTGAAGTCTCATCAAACCTCTGTTCGACATCCGCACAGAGTGTTGGACGTTTTATATCTCCCTTAGATCTCTGTAAAATTGCGAACCTGTTCGTACATCATGTTTACAATATACTCGCAGAACGTGTACACCTTTATTAGACATTTTAAGACTTCCTTTAAAATGTCATCCAATGTCTGAGCTTCTATCGTCCGTGGTAAAGTCAGCGGTATCATGTAGACGTGGCACCATGCTGAGAAGAATCTCTGCAAGTGCAATATATGTATGTGCAATCTTTTTTTTATGTATATCCACATGCACCGCATATCAGGCCACCGACTTGATGAACGTGATGATACGAAGGCAAAGAAATTGTTTTTCCGAATCTGCATACATCATCGGATATGACGAACATAAGATTTATAAGCTCATAGTGCTTATAAATCATGTCTTCCCACGCCTGTCAAGAAAATAAATCTCTGCCTTATTTCCATTTCTTTCTTAAAAAAATAACGAGTAGATAAATCACAAATGAGAATCGCAATCATCAAAGAAAAATTTTATGATTCGAAGGTTTGCAATTTAAATAAGTAATAATTTATTTTAACATTTTCTTCTCTTATGATGTAACGTTATATAATATGAAGAGATAAAAATATTGAAATACCTCTAATATGTGAATGTAATATAATGGATAAACAACCAATAGTCCTGTAATGGACGAGTTATCGTCATCCACGCATAAATCCCGCATAATATTTTCCATTCTCTACGAAATATAAATTATTTAAAAAATGCTTTTCAATCGTAACTTGTTTAATTATACGCTGAATTAGTATTGTTCGTAAATATAAAAATATTGTCTCTGTACAACAGGAACATAAATTATCTTTGACATTTACTTATTAACTTCGTTGAATATTGTTAATGTCGCTAATTATATTTGCTATAATTTCTCAAAATACAAAAGTTATTTCCGAAGATTATTTGCAGTGTATCATAATTATATAAAACTCTAAGAAACAATATATATAATTTACACTAGTACCTACCTTTCGAAAAATTTCATGAGTTTCGTAATATTTCCCAATGTAAATAACTCGCGTAATGTAAGTTTTCTAAAAAGAGAATGTGACGTATATTTCAAGAAAAAACTATGCAAACTTTACTAACTTACAAGTTACATTTGTATCATTTCTGTTTAAACTTGAATATTACAAATATTTTATAAACAATATTTTTATACGTAAAAGTTTTAGGTCACCGTTTCAGTACTATATTGATTAAAAATTATTAATTACAGATACACATTAAACAATCAAATAGTACAACTTACAGAATCAATGACGCGAAGATTACGTTGTATCACATCTAAAACGCTTTTTCGCACTGGTTCGATTAATGACGGCATTGGAAGTTTTGTAACACGTTTTTTCTTACTAGCCATTAATGTGTATTATATTCTTCTGTTAACTTCGTAAATTCGTCTTTCACATAAAAGCAGAAATTCTGCGTATATTTTAATATGTCGTAATGGCGACGATGGTGAAAAGAGCGATCTGAACGTTCAAAAAAGTCCTATTCAACGAATGCTTACTTTGAAGCTATCTTCGTTACTACAAGTTTTATATACACAGTGAATAAAATGGCAAATACATATTCATATCCAGTATCATTCATATCCAGTATCATTCATATCCAACATCATTCATATTCAGTATCATGAATACTTGAATAGCTACATAAATCTGCGCCAAAAATTAAGCTGTTCTTCAGCTCGTGGATATATAAGAACGGATAAAAGGTAAAAGTGAAAAACATAAATTGGTAATGATTTCGGATGAAAGATCAATATATGTATTAAATAAAATGGCTAAATAATTTTTTTAAATCAGATCTCTAAAAATATATTTATCATAAATTTCTACACTTAATGATAGATTGCTTTCGCAAACTAGAGATCCATGAAATCTATATAATTACGTAGAAACAAAATTTAAATCTAAATACGTAGTATCAAAGGATTGCTATGAAAAACTAAAGTGACAAGATTATGCAATAGACGATTTTGCATTTTAATTTTGCATGAAAGTATTTCAGTCTACGCGTTATCACAAGAGAGTTAACATCAATTATCATTTATATTATCGCGCTTATTCTAAACATTATCTATTAAATCACATTGCTAAATTGCAAATAATTCTAATTATTTTTTTGCTATAATCGGCAACAACGGCGGTGTCGGCTCGCTAGGATTACCTAGCCATACGGATTTACTAAAGCGTCCCTTTATAACGGGCGCTTGCCACTTGTTACTGGACACGATGGTAGCCGTCGGTTTCTCCGCCGTGACCGTGGCTACGCTTACAGTCCTGAAATAGTAATAAAGATTATTTAAGAGTATATGAGTGAAAAGATTGCGTACTAAATGAAATAAAACTGTTTACAGAACATCACGAAACGAGATAATAAAACAAGAATTCATTTTCATTACACTCATCTCTTAGGAAAGAAATAATTACTGTGGTGAAGAATTTTTACACGAAACTTTAGTAGAACAAGACAGGAGAAAATGAAAAGGTATTCGTAATGCACAAACAGCATTTATTAATGAAAAACGTGTTACAAATCTTTTTAAGCGCCGTTTATTTTTTAATAGTAAATTTACGAAAAAATAATTTCTCCAAATTTGAGTATGTATTAAGGGTTACTCCTCAGCTTACTATAATAATACATACTGATCCTATTCGAGGATCCTATTCGTATCCTCCACCCATATCCTCACAAATTGTTTATATACTTTATATCAGAGCCTTTCAACTCGTGCACCGCGTACATGAAATTTCGTGCCCGCGGTGCGCGAAAGGCTCTGCTTTATATTATGTATAAATTGTTCTACATGACCAGTATTTTGCAACATTAAAAAATTTTAATAAATAATGTGACGAAATAATTGAAATGAATTTATCTTAAAAAGAGTAATTCTAATAAAACATAAAATTATAAAAAAAGTTGCAAGATGGTATAACAGTAGCAGTGTAATATTTATCACATTGTGTAAATGTGTGATTATTTCAGAGAACAAATCCAATGTTAAAGACGCGATTATAATAATAAATTATATAAACACAAAATAAAACAATAAAGATGAATGGAGAACGTAGGTGAACAATTTCCATGATAGTACACTTTATATTTTCTATCTGACAAAAACTAGTGCGTAAATAAACACAAAATAATTCACGATTGTCTATAATTGATTAGGTCCTCTAATGCCAAGGTACTTGACTTGGATGACTGATGGTACCCAGTTTGTAGTACCTGGTGGTAGATGGCACCTGTTGAGCTGGTGTAGACGAACTCGGCGGAGTCGCTACGATAGGAGTTTCAGCACCCTGAGCTGGAATACCGTCTCCTTTGAGAACAGAGATGCATTTCCAATGGTTAATGAAATTATCCTTCCACAATCGGACGCAACCATCGTCGCCGGAACTTGCTAAAATCGTTCCCATACAGTTCCAGCTAACACGCCAGACAGTGCAATAATGATCATCGAACTGTGCGACTACATTCGTTTCAAAATGCGATACACCAGTCTGTGTACTCTCGCTGAAAAAAAATAATAATATACATTTACTTTCCCGCTTGCCTATTATTTTTTTATACAATCTTAAACAGTTTTACTTACTCCGTCGGTTTTAAAGTGACTATTCGTACATCTTTTGTAGCTATAGCCAGTGTGTGGAAATTTCTGCCTAGATTAGGAGCAAACGCAATGTCGTAAACAGCATCCGTAATGCTCGATAATGTCTCGGCTTTCACCCAGCGCCTACTGTTCTCAGAATATTCGTAAATAAAGATTTTTGCTCCAAGTGTAGGATTTGGATCGTCGCTACCGACTGCTATCATAGGCGGATGTAGTCTAAAGTATATTTTTATCAAATATTAATACAAGCACATTAAGGGGCCAATTCTGTAACTCTTAACGACAGTTATTGATGTCGTTGCGCAGATATTATGTAGAGTAAAAAAGCTGTGTAGTGACATCGACGACTGTCGTTACAAGTTACAGAAATGGCATCTAAAATTGATGTTATTTTATCTTATACATTAGATGTTATTACGTAATACATTATTAGGTCTTATTATTTTGTAATAAATTATATTTTTAATATCAGTAACAAACATTTTAAAAAAATTAGGAAATAAGAACACACTTACCTAGAGAGAGATGGATTCCATGTAAGACAACTACATGAAAGTTTACAGTTGATGTCATGTTGTAACGTCCACTGGCTCAAATTCATGATATCTGGTGCTTCATATATCCGAATGAATCCATCTGCGCTACAAGTGGCCAGAAGAAGGCCTAAAGTCTTTGGTGCAAACTTTACATCTGTGACGGAAGTACGTGAATCAACTAAATTTGTTCTTTTAATCCAATGTTTGCTGCCACGAGCTTCTGGTCCCGAACCTTCGCCAACTGTCAAGAAAAAGAAAAGACATAGGGAAGTAGAATATAACGTCAAGCTTAGAAACAAGAATAAAAAAAAATTCATCATACCAATTTCCTCCCAAACAGCAGCGGTGCGATCAAATGAACATGTAGCGAGAACCTGACCAAATTCTGGGTGTGCCCAAGTGACTTTCCACACCGATCCACTATGGGCCTTCCAAGAAGCAGTTAGATGCCAGTTTCCATGTTCATCTTCATCCCAAACCTGTAATATTTAATTAAACCTATAATAAATAATTTAACCTATAATTTCATAAATAAATATATATTTAATAGAAATTTTTATAAAAATTAATTCTAAATTAATTCTAAATTAATTCTAAATATTTAATATCTATATTTAGCTACAATTAAATATGTATACTAGGAAGAATCTGAATCATATGTCTATAAATCTGTTTTTTATAATTCAACTAATTCACACTTTTGGAAATTAAAGTGAAACAGATATAAACAAGTAAAATATTTATGTAAGCCTTTATGATATTAATGCTTAAATTAGTTATTCATAACACGATAGATACATAAATCACAATCAGTTGAGATGTGTTTACCAAAGTCAAAGTAAACGCAAACATTGCGAGTTGTATCTACCGTGTTATGAATATATAATTTAAACGTATCAACATCCATAGATGCTCACATAAGCGTTTTGCTTGTATCAAATGTATTCTTCTTTTAGATGGAGTCCACAAATATTACTGTTTTACTTTTAATTTAATTTCTAAACTTATTTTAAAATAAGTTTAATATTTAGTGAAAAAAAACGAGAAAAAAAGTTCTAGTGCAATCTAACGCAGGAATCAAAACAGACATTCCTTCGTTTATTGTACCTTTACAAATTGATCACTGGAGCACGTCGCCATTCGTTCCCCATAGTAATCGTAGGCGATATCGTGTATGAGATCTTTGTGTTCCGCATTGATGCTGTGCGCCTCGTACATCGTGAATAAAATAAATGTGATATATACTCGAATGAGAGATTGTTTACTAAACGCGCCATACGTTGAAGGTTATAATATAGCGTGCCCGTGTCGACACTGTCGACGTCTGTCGGCACCAACAGAATTATGGGTGCTCGAATCTGTTCGAATCTACGCAAGATATGTTAATGGCAGCGCTCTCTATATCGTTTCAAACTTTTTTCAAATATTAACATTTATAAAGCTCAATTTAATAAAAATTACGCTGAGATTTAATTGTCAATCATGCAATGTAGAATAAATTGAAGAATAATTACAAAATAATATATATTAAAGAGTCTAATACAAATATTATATTTCATTCCTCCTCTATTCTGCAAGAAAACAGATAATATAAAACAGATATAAAATTAATAAAAAAATATTTGCTTTATAACATAAATTATTTTATATATTAAAATTGTATTTCAAATATTACCACTTATAGGGTATCCCATAAGAAATTGTTGAAACTAATCAGCTGTTTATTTCTATAAAGTGCATAAAAAATTTAATATGTATAAATATGTATAAGCATACAAAAACATGTATAATCATATATAAAATGTCCATATATCCATCTTTCTTTTGTAAAATTACTTTTCAGTGTAATGGAAATAATAATAATATACAGTAAACATATATAATTATACATAATTATGCATAACAAATTTTTTACCAGAACATAGCAAATAATAAAAATAGAATATCTTTTATATGGCAGTTTTTATTTACTTATAAATAAAGTAATAAAGACGATCAAACATTTTTATTATTTAATAAATGTTTATGAATACTAATCTCATAAAATATATATCGGAAATTTAAATAAAATATTTTATGATTATTAAGATTGGCAATATTTGGCATTTTTATAAATATTTATTAAATAATAAATTTAATGAAATTTTTATTAAATAATTAAATAAAAAAAGCAAAGAACAAAATTTATTAAAATATAATAAAAAAATTCTCAACTTTTATAAGCGAACAGATCGATATACTTTTTTCTTCATTTAACAACGAGATTAAATATTGGCAAATTACTGTTCTCATATTAATTGATTATGTTAAACGTTACGTTACAAGATCCTCTAGGACAACTAGCATTACGGCGCAAAAGTTGTGTGTAAGGCCGAAGGCGGTTTCGGATAACACTTTGACCCATTCGTATGGTGTCCGTTATCCGAGACCAACTCGCTCTCGTGCCATTGCAGCTGCAAATGTATTCCTTGCCCACCCTGGCTGATCGTCATGAATGCGATCAGGTGTATCGCGATAATGACCGGATATTTTCGCAAATCTCGCTCCAGTAATAGCACCGACCGAGCCATCATTATCGTGTAGTTAAGGTTGAATATCAGGTGATCCCCATATACAGGTAACGACCGATTATTATATTTATCCATTATAATATATAAAAAAGCAAATATACAATCTCTGAATTGAATTTGTTACTTTTCTACAATATATTTTTATGCTTCATAGATATTAAAATAATTTATATAATATTCTTTATATCTTTTATACTTTTATTTCTGTTTCTTTTCTGTTAAAATAATTTCAGTTTTTAAATTTAATTAATTTGATTTTTAAAAGTTAAATTAATTTGACTTTTTGAAAGAAATTGAAATCTAACAAAGTAATATCAAGCAAATGTGAGATAGGCATTAAAAAAAAATTATAATATAAAATGCGATTGACATGGCTTTTTTATTAACTTTATATATCTTAAGCTTATAGAAATAAATGTGAAAATTAAAAAAGCGTCAATCAATCAAAAATAAAATAAATCTTTGCAATAATGAAGAATGGTGTTAACAGGAAATAATACTAAAATAATTTCTCGAATATTAATACATCGAGAAGAATAGCTTACTCGTCGTGTCCTGGCATCGCTGTCATCTACACCCTTTATCGCATTTCCGGGCCATATTATGTCTATGGCACTTGCATACGGTGTAAATAAATACTCCATATCGTGGAGTGTCATCAGGCACTTCGGCCAGTCGTCTTGTGCGAGATATGGCGCTACTTCGTCGCCTTCGAGTCAGTGCCGAGATCGAACTATGAAATGTCGGACTGAAGCTTCTTTGTGTTAAAAGAAAAAAATCTAAAGATAAAAAAAATCGAGTGATATTTTTCGTGCGATCGAGCAAGCAGAATTTCCGTAATTACGCGAAAATCATGCATAAAATGTGATCATCAGAGAATAAAATCAACGAAAGTGATTTTGATTTGTCAAAAAAAATAATTTTTTGTTTTTATTTTATATATATAATATATACACGTAGCATACAAAATAATTGTGACATTAGAGTAAATGTGATACCTAAATATTTCTCAAAAGATTAAAATAATAAATAACAATAAAACTCATGATAAAAAATAAAGGATTTATTTCATTTAGAATTATTAAATAGAAATTTTAAAATATTAATTATTCTTAAATAACATATTTTAAAATTAAAAATAATAGTTATCAAATATATCATGAAAAATACTGCGTCACATTTGCTCAAATATTATAATCACGCTAATTAAATCGACGATTTATAAAGCAAATATTTCCGACGAAAAAAATCTTTACAAATAAAGTCGTGATTAAATGAAATATTTAGGTTTCTAATTAAATATGTAATAAATATGTAACTCAACGACATAATTCATCGCCTTGCGGCGATACATGGCATCATTCTTTCCGCGAAATGTGCGCACTGTGCCGTCGGTAAACAGAGTGTAAGGACTTTGTAAAAATAACATTAAAAGTATTATGCTCCGTTTATCAACAGTACGGTGTGACGGAATCTGCTGATCGAAACCAAAAGAAAGAACTCTTCGCATTTGATTTTTGCGGCTCCCATATTCCAGCATAACTCAGCCATGTCATTATGAAAGGCATTATGCTAAGAATATGCGGTGTCGTGAATTTGCATGCCAATCCTCATGGTGAAAGTTCAGGAATGTCGCCTACAAGTTATATGGCGACAAAATGGAAAAAAATCACAAAATATTCTTTAAATATTAATATAGTTAGATGTGAACATTATAGTTTTCCTACACTTTCTGAAACTGAAACAAATATTCTGAAATTGTATTGTATTTGCTAACTTCTGATTAAACGATTGCAACAATTACGAAGAGTATCTCATTGAATGTCAATAAACAGAAATACGTCTGTCGCATCGAAGAATGTACATCGTCCATATAATGTACTCGCATTATTTGCAACGTCAAAGAAATCTCTTGATTCACCGAGGTTATCCATCTTTGCGACCTTATTGCATTTATTTCTATATGTTGTCAGTGTATATCGATAGCGCGGTAATTTGTGCGAGCAATTCACTGAGAGCGAATCTGCAATTATTTCGCTTTCGTGGTGACAATTCCTTCATATCACGAATTAGTCGCGTTTCTCGTGTGATCATGCAATAAGCAAGAAATCGTTTCAAATTTTTGGTAAGTTCAATTTTCGATGTTTTTTTTTTAGACAGAATATATAAATCTGAACAAACAAAACGAGCATATTTAATAATAACATAATGAAAATTTAATTAATTATTAATTATTAAATATGTGAAATTATTAATTATTAATAATGCAATTAGAAGTATTAGAACATTATACTATATAAATATTTAGCTATAATAATTACAATATTATGTATCGAACACACAGTTGAGTAATTACTTTTTCAAAATGTAAAAATCTTACAAAAATTGCTATGTATATGTGATTGCGTTTTAAAGATAAGTTTTTCTTTTACGTCTTGTCAATTTTCTATAATTTTATATTATTATATATTAATGATTAGTTAGTATTAAATTGATAAAACTGTGGAATATACTATTTTCTGTTTATTTAAAATTTACGAAGCTTAAGCTAAATTATTACAATAAACTTTAATATATCAACTTTATACAAGGTGTTGGATAATTAACAATAAAACTCGCATAGCAACAAAATGGATTAAACTGAGTCGAAAAGTCCTCTACTATTTTGTAATTTTCGCAATAGTTAACAAAATTAATTACTAAAAATTGCCGAATATTTGTTTTCAATAATTTTTTATTCAAATACTGTCAACTTTACATAAAAAAAAATTATTTATTTTCTTCTCATAGAGCTCTAAGAATTTTCTTTTCATAGAGCTCTAAGAATTTTTTCAGAATTTTTTATCAACTTTTTAGTACTGTATTTTCTTATTGGCAACTATAATAGTTTTACCAACATGAGAAAATACGGTATTAAAAATATTCTGAAAAAATTCTCAGAACTTTATGAGAAGAAAATAAATAATTTTTGTCTCTTGCTGTTTTCCTGTAAAGTTGATAATATTTAAGTAAAAAATTATTAAAAACCAATATTCAGTGATTTTTAGTAATTATAATATCTTGTTAACTATTACGAAAATTGTAAAATGGTAGAAGACAATTCGACTCAATTTATAATCTATTCTGTCGCTTTGTAAGAGTTTTTATCAGACACCTTATATAAATGGCGCTTTGACTTGTGTAAGCACTTATAATCTTTGTTATCATAAATAAATATATCTATATTGCAACACGTTACAATCCGCGTATCACCGAATTTATACCTATATTAATCTCAGTGGAGAAGCGATATCCGTTGAAACTTGCGAAGAAAATGCGTGTGGCCGTCGTAGGCGCCGGTGTAATAGGAGTATCAAGTGCGTTTGCGGTGAAAAGCGTTTTTCCAAGTTATGATGTGAAGATCTTCGCTGATGCATTCTCACCTGACACCACTGGCGACGGAAGTGCTGGTTTATGGACTCCTTTTCTCCTCGGTGACACACCTGCTGAAGACATAACGTAAGTGCGCTCGATTATATCTGTAGATAATAAAAATGAAATCACACGTTATGAAGTTTAAAGATTTCTCGAAGAAAAATATAGACATTGATTTTTCATGTTGAATACTTTTACATTTTAATCTATCGCAAATATAGATATAGAATACAGATCTATAGATCTGAACCATCTAATATTTCTGATAAATACAATAATAAATTACGATAGTTAATTACAATAATTACACTTACGAGTCAATTCTAAGCAGAATCGTAAGACTCGTAACGTGTTCTCGTAAAACTTGTAAGAACTTATGACTAATATTTTAATTTTATGCGTATATATATATATCGTAAATCTACGATTTCTAGTAAATTTTATGGCTAGTAAAAAACTATTTGTAAAAATATTGTATAAAAGTATAAAGCACTTAAAAATTCTTACAAGTCTTACAGGAATATGTTACTAGCCTTATAATTCTGCTTAGAATTTAAGTATTATAAGAATTAATGTATGGTTTTGTTAGTCGATGGGCTGGTAACACACATCAGTGGTTCGAGCAATTTTGGAAAGCCGGATTATCATCAAAAACGGGTATTTCTCTACTGCCTGTAACTTGTGTTACTAGTAATTATGAGGATTACGTTGAGCCAATATGGGTAAAATTTGTCTATGGCTTCCAAAAATTAAGTAACGAAAGATTACAACGCTTAAATGAAGAACACAAGTCCAATTACAAGTAAATTAAATCTTTATAAGGCTTAAATATATAAACAATTCAAACCATAACAATTAATCCAGCCACGTCACAAGATATTATCAGCAAATGTCATTTATTTAAAATTATGAAGTTACAAAAATATATAAATCTAAGAGATAGATTTATATAGTTTTGTAACTTCATAATTTTATATTATTAATTTTAATAATATCTTACAACGTGGGTGTATGCTCTTCGTTTGAATTGAATCAATTACAAGTACATTTTCCATGTTATATCTTAAAATTAAATTATTATAAAATTAAATAATTAAATTAAAATAAATTAAAGACTATTACATATACAAAATTTGAACGAATCGCTTTATTTTCATTTTAATTACCGCTTATTATTATTGCTGTCTCTTTCGAACGTTTATCGAGATTTGAAGTTAACAATTTCAGACAAGGTATACAATATATAACTTATACTGCCGAACCGGTTCTACTCCTGCCGTGGCTCATGGAAAAGTTTGTTGCTTTGGGCGGAGAAGTGGAAAGAAGGAACATTAAAATGTTGCACCAATTAGCAGAAGAAGGGTATGATTTAATAATAAACTGCAGCGGGCTCGGTGCACGAGAACTCGTCGCGGATGAAACGATGACGCCTATTAGAGGTCAGGTGTACAGGGTAACCCTCTAATCTACATTGCATCTTCTTATTTTTAAGTAGATTCGAGTTACAATAGTAGTAATTTATTTATATATTCCATGTGCGTAAATGTAAAAATATTTTAAAAAGTTATCGTTTAAGCGTCAATCTTTTTCATAAAAAATAAAAGTCGTTCGCTGTCTTTCCTTTCTTCGTCAATATGTGCCTGATATACCTTTTTTAAAGTATTGCTTTGCTGATAAATTTAAAACTAACTGATTTAGAGATGTTTATTTAAGGTAAAAGCACCTTGGGCAATGCATTGTTTTTTGGCGAATGATGATGCCTCATGCAATTACATTATCCCTAAGTATGCAATATTAATAATGCATATTTATTGACAGTGACGTTTATTCCACGGCCTCTATAATATTTGTCCACAGCATCTACAGCGTCGTAATAGGTGGTACTCATCAAGAAGGCGATTTCGATCGTTCCGTACGAGAGAAGGATTCGAAACACATTTATGATGGATGTTGTCGCATAATGCCGTCTCTAAAGGTCCCTAAGATACTCGTAAATTTAAGTCCTCTGTTTTAGCCATGTGGAATTTTGCATCATCTGTTAACAATCTGGATCTTTAAACTTCGGCGCAGATTTTCGTATTGTTCCGGAACTGTGAAAATCTGACAAATGTATACTGAAAGCTTTAACAATGAGATTTTACTATTGTAAAAGTCGGATTGTATTTTACTTATTTTTTACAGATTGAAATTCATCTATCAAAATTCACAATCAAAATATCGGTGTCTTCAAAATTCAACTTGGTTGACGAAGGATTAAGCATTAAAAGCATATTGTATGAAAACCTGAAAGAGTTCTTGTATACTAAAAGCTTCAATAATGAGTTTTTACTATCATAGAAATTGGATTGTGTTTTACTTATTTTTTTACTACAGATAACATGCATGTTGCATAAGATGTCTAAAAAACATCTTTTAGATGTCTTATGTCTAAAAGATGTGTGTGTGTTTAAAGATATCTTTTAGATACTTTAACATAAATGTTACCTGGGGTACATATATTTAAATTTATCTATGAGAATTTACGATCAGAATATCAGTGCTTTCAAAGTTTAACTTGGTTGGTGGAGGATTAATAAAAGACCAGTAATTTCTCAAGATAAAATTTACGCTTGTAATTTCTGTCGTAGGGGAGTAAAATAATACGCGCGTGGGTGGGCCTTCGACCAGGACGACCGCGAGTTCGTCTGGAGTGCGAGAGCTTCAGTTCGTCCATGGGAAAAGAGTTCAAGGTAAATTGCCATAAGATAATATACTGTTAACTATATGCCGAGAGTAATATTGAGTTGAACTTTAATACACCATCATTCGAGCGCCGCTAAACTTTATGATCGCTTCTTATAACGCTTGTTTCGTGCTTTATATTTTAGGTGATACACAATTACGGCCACGGTGGAAGTGGCGTGACGCTGTGCTGGGGGTGCGCCATGGATGTCGTGGAGATGATAAAAAACTTGAAAGTGCCTGAATTAAACTCCAAACTGTAACTTCAGGGACAGAATAAACTTTTTATCCTTCATACATTTTTACCTGCATCGCTGCGGGGCGTTTAACCTTGCTCAACCCTTTATTTTTATTACCGCCCGAAGAATTGTGTCGTTAAAAATATTATTCTCATTTTTTTACTTGTCTCCTTTTTATTTCAAATTTAAATTAAATCGAAATTGTTTCTCCAGCGAGAGGAACGGGTGTTACCGTTAAGAACTTTCGTTTTTCGCGATCTGCATTGCTCGTGCCTATTTGACATTTGATCAATATTCGTAATTCTTACTTTAGACCTACTTGTTTCGCATAACAATGGCAAAAAGTCGAGAAACATAATTAAACGTCAAGAAAGCGAACGTAAGCGCGCGAGAGTTCAATCTGCGCGGGGCGCACCAACCTATTTAAAGTTCCGTGTCGTGCAGATCACTTCCGTAACTGTACATACAATTTCTAAATATGGTCGTCAGGCTGTAATTAAAGCACCAAACTAACTACTAAGATACCTTACATGTCGACCATGCCGCAGTAGTCGCGTAAAGCTAGACGTCGGTGACGCGTGTCTCTTCAGTCGCAATACGATCTATATCGGCCATACAGCTTTCCTTTCGCAACAGCATTTAACGTTCGTCATCAAAATTAGACAAGAAAATCGGCAGGTACGTTCATTAAAATATAAAAAATATATTTTATATAAATTTGATACGTTTGACAACTTTGAATCAATTTCATCCAAAAAAATTTTACATATTCTTTATAGAGAAATATGCCGTTGTATTTTTAATATTTAGCAGTAATTATATATTATAGAAATGATTTATGATAAATAAGAGACATCTTAATAAAATTCAAAATATTTAAATATAAATTCAAGCATTGCCGAGTTTTTTTATGAACGGTTCTTTAGACTAATTATATAAAGCTAAAGCTAGAAATTTTGAAAATGACAGTAACTAATTTCTAAAAAATTGTACCAAAAAGAATTTATTTATGATTAAATTTGTTAATCTGGGGACCGATTGTGTATTTTAAAACAAAATAAAAATTACAAAAGTAAGCAAATTCGCTATGAAATAAATATTCTAGTAAATTTGCTCACTTTTGTTATTTTCACCATGATTTTCATCTTGTTTCAAGATATATAATCGACTTTTTGATTTGATTCGTATCGATTAACACGATTATCATGTCTACGCGGCAAATGCAAATGAGACAGGGATTAAGTTCGGATTGAGTTTGACGCGTATTGACTGACAGCATGATTGAAATAATTGAATAATGGAAAGCAGTAGCGGTCATGATCGTCGTCGAATACAGCGACAAGCATCCGGTGATATTGTGCGATTCTAAAAACGGTAATTTAAGAAACGAGAGCGTAACAAACGGTCAAAGCATCAACGAGTCCGACAAGAAGCAATCCTGCGAGTCGTCATTTCAAAATCAGAAATATATCAGTCCCTCGGACTTATCGCTTGCATACGTCAGAATAGGTGTTGCCAAGCATGATTTCGAGCAGCATCACTGGAAGATCACTACAGATAAAGGTAATAACACAGGTATTCGTAAATCCAACAAATTGAAAAGGCAAATTCAAAATCACATTTAATAACAAATTTACACGAGGTAGACATAACGAGGAATGTAAAGAGAAAAACTGAATAAGAAGATCCATAAAAACTTTGAATGCTTCAGCGATCTGATTTCTGGAAAATTCATTTCTTTAATTTAATCTTAATTTAATTAAACAGAAAGGACGATTTTGCTGAAATATTCAAAAATTTAGCTAAATCTGAACATATAATCTTATTGAACTACAAAATAATTATGTAGAATGCTCGGACGAGCTGGTTACTAGAATGTAAAAACTTTTTGCAACACTGCCCATCATGCTTAAGTTTCTGCGTAATTATTTTGATTGATGGACTAACAAAATTTTGAAATTTACGTCTAATTTAATTTTTAAATACTTCAACAAATTCGTTCTTTCCGTGTGTGTAACTTTATAAAAATATTCTCTCTCCATTATTCTTTAAAGACGTTTTAAATTTTTCACGCTTTTATGTCCTAGTATTTTTTTATAATCATTAATTTTTTATATTTATTAATAAAACTTTCCGAATAGACGCATTATGCAAAGGAAGTGATTCAAAGCAGCACAAAGAGAATGTGGAAGAAGCGTCAAAGACCAGGATTAAAAAAAGGCAAAGGTATTTCAAAGAACTATACATTTCGTTTGAGAGCCGAAATTGATTTTGTAATTTAACGAAACAGATATTTAACAATCTGCACGGTAAATTGCAAGTACGACGTGGTTAGACGTGTGGCCGTGCGATTTGGGATGAGGCAAGTTACGGAGGACAGCAGTTGGAATCTCTATTGGACCGACCTAAGCATCAGTGTAGAGCGTGTCAAAGACATGAAGAGGTTCCAGAGGGTCAATCATTTTCCCGGGATGACAGAGATATGTAGAAAGGATCTACTCGCTCGTAATCTCAATCGCATGCAGAAGCTGTTTCCGAAGGACTATAATTTTTTCCCGAAAACTTGGTGCTTACCCGCGGAGTAAGATGCACACATTTTAATGATTTAACCTGTTCATTTTACAAATAATATAGTTCTAATAAAATTTTATTAGAATGCTATTTTATCGTTAATAATATATATTAACATAATATGTCTCAATCGGCAAAAATTTATTTTCCGTTTCACGTTTAAATTCAGTGCATCAAATTTGAATAATTAATATAAAACACAAATTATACAATTTTTATCTCAGTGTCTACATTAAGCATATAAAACATTATTTTCTATAAAATATTCATTCTTCACGAATAAAATTTGCTTAATAATTTTATGTTTCTATTTATACACATCCTTCGCTTTGAGTCTAATTGAAATTTTATATCTCAGTATAAAACAAACACGCACACATTAATATTTTTTAATAGTAATAATAATCATAGATGAGATTAAATATCGTATGACAATTCTACGAATCGTTTCATGTGTCAAAATAAAAAATGCGGTTTATCGATTGAAAGCCCTCTTATCTATTTTACAAGCGCGAGGTTGTCGTATGCGTGAGTCATTCTGTTTTGCTTCACTGAACGATCGCTCTCAGGTTCCCAGTCGTAAATTCCAAAGGTTTGCCATTACGGTGATAAAGAATAATCAATATTTCCCAAAGTCAAAGAGCATATAAGCAGATCAAAAGCTCTGGATTTCGACTTCCAGTCACGGTGACGCGATGACTTATTCCAAGGCACGGAGATCGAAAACCTTCATCATCAAACCGGATGCCGGCTGCCAAGGTCGTGGTATTTATTTAACAAAACATTTAAAGGACATCAAACCAAACGAACGTTTGATCTGTCAAGTATACATCACAAGGGTAGGAAATATTAATTTTTCCCGCAAGAAAAAATCATTGGAAATTTATTTTCTCTTTTTTATAAATAAGATACAATCTTTTACACATTTCTCTTTTCTTTATATTCTCTTGAGATTCTCTAAAATTTGTTCAGATTTCTTTCTAACTAATATTCGCAATTGTAACCAAAAATTTCACAGTTACAGCACAGAATAAGTATAATGTAGTCTTTTTTCTTATCATACCCTTAGCCCTTCTTAATAGACGGATACAAATTTGATCTACGTATTTACACACTAATCACGTCATGTGATCCTCTCAGAATCTATGTGTATAACGAAGGACTCGTGAGGTAAGACATAAATGTAAAAAGAATACTTAAGAAAATAAATCTTGATGACATAAGATATAATTCTCTTGAAATATTTTTGAATATAAATAATTATTTTTTTATATAAACAGTTTATACTTTTTTATACTTTTCAAATTTACACACATATACATATACATGTATATATTTTTTCGATTTATTGAGTAGTGCAAAACACATCACATTTTTAGATTTGCAACCAGCAAATACAAGGAACCGATCGGATATAATATTTCTAATATGTTTATGCATTTGACAAATTACTCCGTTAACAAGCATAGTCGAATGTATGTTATTGATGATGAAATTGGTAGCAAAAGGTTCGTATATGTATTGGTTGTAGAATTGGCGATAAAATACCAATTGTACAGCGAATTATTCCTTGCAGAAAAATATCAACATTGAATAAGTGGTTTCAAACGAAAAATATCGATGTAGATGAATTATGGAGTAAAATCGACGAAATTATAATTAAAACTATAATCGCCGCATATCCCGTATTGAAACATAATTACCACACGTGCTTCTCAATGCACAATATGACTTGCGCGTGTTTTGAGCTATTGGGATTCGACATTTTGCTCGACTGGAAGCTCAAGCCTTACCTTCTTGAAGTAAGCTTTTCACAGAGAGATTAAGACATCGAAAAAAAATATTATTAAACAATAAAAATAAGAAAAGTTCAGATGAGATTAATGAGAATCATACGCTATTGTAGGTGCGAAGAGATAGATGAAGTAGATAATTCTCAGATGTTCATGGTTATCTTTATTTTATTTCGTCGAAATAAACCTTTATTATTTAAAATGAACCTATATTATTTTTATTGTTTAATATTGAGAGTCCTTATTTATATTTATATTTATTTATTTAATTAATTGTGTTTAAATATTATTAAATATATTCTCTCTACAATTAGTAAATCTATCAGGTAAATCACTCGCCAAGCTTTCACACAGATGCACAGATAGATAGAGACGTAAAGGAAGGATTGCTGATGGACACCTTCGATATATTAAATTTACATCAATACGATAAGAAGAAAATAATAGAAGAAGACAGGAAGCGAATCAAAGCGCGACTTCTTCAAGGCTTAAACGGAAATGATCTCAGGCAAGTGAAATATTTCAAAGAACATAATATAATTTTATAAATAATTGTACCAATCTCGTAGTAATTAATTTCAATTAATTGCAAAACTTTATAAAACTTATTAGTAAAAAATGGCATCCAATTATAAACATTTTTTACAATCCATACGTGATATAAAAATTAAATCCAAATTTTTAATTAATATGTTATAAAATATTTATTAAGAGTCTCTCATTTTATAAAATATAATTCATACAACATAGAATTTAAAAAATTCGAGTTTTTCTATATATTATAACAGAAAATATATTGCAGTAAAAGTCTGATAATAAATCGAAACATTACAATTCGCAGTCAAATTAATGACTCGGCTTTGATGAAATCCGATAGAAACGAGAACAATTACATGCAGAGGCAATTTCAGTGGGAGGACGACCACATGGGCAATTTCCGAAGAATTTATCCATGCTTTGACGAGGATAAATATCAGTCTTTTTTCACACAGAATGTCATTTCCGTTTTCCAAGATACGGTGGCGTCAAGAGCGCGCGAAGAAGCGTCGAGAATAGAGAGAGAAGAGAACGAGGTAAATTTTTCATCAATTCACGATTTTGTATCCTCAATTTGGCAGATGAATCTTTAAAACAATTCTTTATATTTATAAATGTTACGTTAATATTATTGCCAATACGATATATATATATATATATATGTAAAGCGAAATGAGATACTTTTTATATAAATAACATCACGAAGCTTTTATCAGAGATTTTTATCAAAGTAATATAAAACTTTTTAAAATATAGCAAGCATTAACGTTAATAAAATTGCTCGTTGTTCATCCAATAAAATAAATTGCAGCATTAATCCACACACATATAAGCTTTAGCTTTAATATAAATTATTATACTCAAGAATATTATCAAATTATTATTATTAAATTGATATTTTTTCTAATTATTTTTTAATACCTTAATAAATTACTGCTAATTCTTAATCTTTTAATCGGTTATTTTTCATAAATAATTTTGTCTTATTTCAGCTAAAAGCAAAAGAGGAAGAACGCAAACGAATAGTCGGGAAATTGAGCGAGCAAAAATTAGGCCCAGAAAGTTCAAACGCACCAAAAAAATTGCAAGAGAAAAGTAAATCCGCAAGCGTGATAAGGAAAAACGTTAGTATACAAAACGTTAGTATACAAAACAGTT
>NW_017305072.1:741269-750713 GCF_001594115.1 Trachymyrmex septentrionalis
CAAAAACTCGGCAGAAGTTATAAATGGAATGTTAAATGAGATGGGACTTTTTCCTTTACCTCCGGGAAAAAGCAAGCACATTATCATCGCTTTTTCGCAGATCAATAAGCAGGATGCAGAGGGATCTCCTACCAACACCCTGCACTCTTTCGAGCCTGAAATCATATCGGAGTCTGAAGAGAGGGAACGAATAACGGCATTGGCGCAGAGGGATTTTCTCATCAAGAGCTACGGCTTGCTCGAACAGATATACCTGGCGATGAAGAGAAACGGTATGTTACGACCCGCCGACGAGAGAAAGTACGGTTTGTACGCCAGGCTGGGATTACATGCATACACAAACCCCAGCACATGCTCTTCCTCGCACAAGTCTCATCATTATCAAAACGACCATCTGGATATCACGCAAGCAGCCGCGAACCAATGTCCGCAATGTTCCCTGAGAGTGAATGAAGTAAGTATATATTTTTATCAATCGAGACATTGCTTCTTAAAAAATCAAATCCAGATATATAAATCAGATTTTACTCGACAAGTTTTTTATGCTATTTACATACATTCAAAGAGAAGTAGATCTCTTCTTTCACTTTTTATATTTGACACAAAAAAAGAGATAATATTTATTAAGTATTCGAAAAATGTATGTGAGATATATATAATTTTCTTTTTTAGCACAAATCGATGAATCATCAGCGTGAGTTTATGAATTCAAATAAAAGTAAGCATCGACGATAATTATTATGAGCAACGTTCCGGAAATTATCGCCTCCTAGCAAACACAAAGTTACGTGTAAATTATTATTATAAGTTACCTGTTAATTATTTTTCCACTTAACAATATAACAGTATATAATAATACATATTATATCAGCTATATTTTTAAATGAGAAATTATAACTGCAGATACGTTACATGTAACTTTGCATTTGCTGGGTTAGTTAGATTTAAAATCGTTTAAAATCGTCATCCCTTTCAGGCTTATGGATAACATGCAATGAGGCGCTCGTTTACGTTCGTCCGAAAATACCACAAAAATTGTGGATGGAAGAAATGAATTCTAATAATCACATCGGACGCGTAACAAAAACACACGTTGCTAGAACATTGTCGAATACTGTTCGGCTACATACGCTCGAGAGAAGAGAATCCTCCCATTTGACGAAATGACTAAGTAAGCTGCAGTCACGTTTTTATCTGTCATAATCTGCGTTCGTTTTTACAGTTACATGAATTAAACTATAATTATGTATAAAAATATAATTATTTAGAATTGATGTTACCACTCAGCACCGAGGATGAACGGGCCATCTTCTCTATCTGGAATTTAAAAAAGCGAAGAAATGTGCTATATATAAAAAGAATTATTTTTTCGAAAGATATAAAAGATATAAAATCAGAAGGATATATAAAAGATTAATATAAAATTGACTAAGAAAATTTAAATAGATATTATGAAGATTTTGCAATATTATGCTATTAATATTCCCAATATTGAGCATAAATAAAGATTAATAAAATTCGTAAAAATATTGGGAAATACAATTTCACATTAAATATATTACATATATACCTATAAAACAATTGCTCAGCTGCGTTAAAAATATTTTATTAAGTAAATTCATATATTGAGTCAAGAAGAAATAAAACAAGCCTTATCCAATATCTAGAAATGCAATGAACTTCGGGACACGTCTCGGTGTGTGAGCGGATTCTATTTTAAGGTAGAGAACAGTAATATATAAAAATCAACAATGTATCGACTTGTTATTTAAAGTGTCATATAAATATGTACAATAGATATATAAGTGAACATGTACACGTCGCATAAGAGTGGGAATTAGGTACGCGCCGGTGCGTATGTAAAATGATCATACACACATACGCAGACGCCAGTCTATAATATGTATAACAATTTTTATTGCTGATATATATTCTGTATTCACATGATAAAAAATAATCTATGAACAATTTGTCGCGTGCTGAGTTTTTGCTCCATTCGTGATATTGCGTCCACGTTGTTTTGTCGCAGAGTCTCATCATCTCGTTTCTTCAGTTTCTCCTGCTACTTTTTTTTTTCATCTATTAGTCTTATCGTTTTTCATGTCGCAATCGGTAAACCGAGCCTGTCGTGGACGCGTTTCAAGAGTGCTACGACAAATAATATAAGAATCCAAAATTTTTTCCAAGTTCAAAATCGAAATAACAATAATCCGCAATTTTATACAAAATAATACTGTGTAAGAGGTATGTGTATGTATTTCCAGTGGATATGTGTGTGTGTGTGTGTGTGTGTGTGTGTGTTGTATCTGTAAAGTAATGTGCCGAATTAGCAACGACAAGAGTTGCTCTCTTAAATTTCTAAATCACGGACTTCCTAAATTACAATTCTTTTTTCCTTCGACTATAAAACGTAACGGCATCAAATGATAGCAACACTTCGCAGAGTCTACGTATGTAGGCGATGTAACGTCGGCACCCTCAGCTGTAATCTGCGTTGTGTTACGTCATTGTAAGAACAAGAATTAGTGCGAAATACATTCAACATATTACGATCGATGAATCCTTTTTTTCTTAACGTGATATATATTATTTACATAAAACCACTGTGCGACTGCGACAAATATTTGCGCGTCTCTCTCACTTGATTCCCACCATATTAAATCTTAGATATAGAAAGGCTTATGTACATAAAGTCAATAGATATTTATATGATATCCTATATTATACCGCTTATAAAAAGAAAAGATCGTAAATATGTATTATATTCATGCGAAGTATTTCCATATCCGTTAAAAAAAAAATCGTCACATATTTCGGCGTATATACATACTTCCTGAAAATAAAGGTAACTGCATTTGAAGAAAGTTGCAATGAGACAAACAGTTGGACACATATAAAATGCATTTGTTTCGAACAGATTTTTACAAGAGGGGGTTAAGCTACCGTCGTAAAATATATCAAATCGATAAACGAAGAAAGGAATTATTGCGCGACATGTATCGAGATGGATGCTCCGTAATATAAATTTGTAGCAATCATCTTTAAAATTATATAATCACTTATGACTTAATTCTGTGAAAGATAAAAATATTATCTTTAGTGACTTAAATTACAGCTCATTTACTTTTTTGTACTAGAAAATGATTCATCCGCTGCTTCGGCCATTGACAACATTATTCGTGTAAGTCTTTGTAAATCGCTTAATCCCCTGTATCTTTTAATCTTCGCAATAAAAACAACGTTAACAGGTTTTCGTGTGATCTTCCCGCGCGAAAATAGAAAGAAGATATGTGAAGATGGTATCCTATTCGTTGTAATACTAAAATATGAGCATTATGTAGGATCCTGCGTATGTTACTCACATGTAATATGTGTTAAAAACGATTATATCTAGTAAACAAGTTTAAGGCATGAATTATACGGAGACTTCGAGTAAAAAATAATTTAATTTTAGATTAAGAAATATTGGCATATAAAATTAATTTCTTCATCTAAAATTAAATTCATCAATTTCATATTGAGAATAAATTAGTAAATTTATCTAATTAAGGTACCGTAAACACTAATTATTTCAATAATAATTTCCGCACTTCGTCAGACCTCCGTTTAATACAGGCATTAAATAATATATATGTATATATACATACATACATATATATATATATATATATATATATATATATATATGTATATATACATATATACACACGTGTGTGTGTGTGTGTGTGTGTGTGTGTGTATCTAGCTAATATTTCATATACATATAAAAAACTATACAATCCGTAGACGTAATTTTGTATTAGCTGCCGACGGAATTTAGTTTTTTCGTTTTAACAATTAATCTCCTGACAATAATATGCTCTTTTTTTAAATATTAATATCGCCGATATTATAAACCTGGCAGATGTGAAGATTACGCTAGCTAGTTAAAATTGTTAAATGTGCATAGATTCTTTTATCATGAAGTTGAGAGACATTACTTTGTTTTATTTCGAAATAGTTTGAATTTAATAGCAAATTTGGTTGGATGCATTAGTGTGGCTCAAAGTCTGTTGTACATTAATTTATCTAAATAGATATAATATAGGAGCTTTGAACAGTTAAACATCCAATATATTCACAAACGATGACGTAACTGTGATGGGCATCCCATTAATTTAACTATATATGCAGTACGGTATGCCCGTATATCATTTTGCGTACAACAGTCTTTGTGTACACTACTCAAATTCACTACATATTATCTTTTATAGATATAAACGGTGAATTTAGATGAATTGTAAATTATAAAAGCGCAAATACTAGCAAAAGACACGTAATCTGTGAGGCGCAATTCCAATAATTTTACAATTTCAATTTTTAACAATTTCATTTTTCATTTCAGCTTTGTTAGAGGCTCATGCTGATTCCGTTTCTTATATTTCTATTGAATTATAAAAGCTTATTACAATAGAAAAATCTGCACGTTAATATCAGTCAAATAAATTCCTGTTGTGTGCGTAAGCAATCTCATTAAAGATTATTTCATAAATAAAACATTTTTATAAAAACTCTTTACACAACTTTAGAGATATATTTCTTACATCCTAATTTAACTACGCAGTTAAATCAAGAACCATGGCAACAATATATGTATATAATCAACCAAATTATTATTATTAACATGAAAAAAGTAAAATATATTTAATTAAAGATTAAACTGGCAAATCAGTTTTGCTTTTCGCTGCTATTGCAAATTCGATTGCATCACTGGCGCAAATTATAAAGCCTATTGTATTTACTGAAATGTAAAAACGTAAACATCTTAAATTGATGAAATATACATATATTTTATCAAATATGATCCAGTCCGTTTTTATATCCTGTTTTTACATTATTTATATATAATAGTCTTTAAATATGTGCTAGTGCGTATATTATGCATCCAACCGAATTTGCTATTAGGTTTTCTCAAAAAATAAAAGGCAACTTACTTATCTTGCGCATTTAAAAAAATTTGCCGTATTATTTTTATTTTACATTTATTTTCCATTTGGTTTAAAAACAAAAAATATTTCATCATATATAAATAAAATATTTACTTTTAGTCAGATTTATAGAAAATTCAAAGAGAGCGCTAAAAAAACTAAAAGTAGTTCAAAAAAGCTCAAAAAAATTAAAGTAATAAAATTTACTATGGTTTCTTTATACTAAAATAATGACATATAAAAATATAAGAATTGCAGCATTTCAAGGTACATCGCCTGAGACTATCAATACTGCATTTATTTGTGTAATTTTGTTTTAAATGGAAATAGCTAATTCTGTTCATGCTGATTGTATTAAGTCACAAACTTAAATTTAATAAAAAATTTAATATGTAAATTTTTAACAATAAAAATGACTTGTGACAAACTCTTATGTCAACCTGCAATCAATCAATATAATTTGTATCACAATAAATATATCATCTGCATGATAAAGGCGATATATTCATGAATGCAATAAATCAAATAATGTATCAATACAATTTAAATAATGTATGATCTATTTTATGTATGATTTCAAATATATCAATGTGATTTTAATATCGATTTATACTTTTTATGCTATTATCTTAACAGAAATATAAAAAAAGTTATAATTACTGCACGATGACAAATGCACTCGTACAAATCAATTTCTTTTAGTAAAATTAATATTACAAACAACATTTAAATATCAATTGCAAAGATGATAACATTTATTACGATGTTTATCAGGAACGTTTATATATAGGATAAGACGAAGACAAAGCAAAATTGTTCACGGCTCGTCTATAATATATGTTTTACACCTGCTTTGCTAATAAAACCAAATATATAGGTATCATTAATTTTGAATTAAATGCAATTAGTCATAGAAGTATTAGATAGACTTTGTAAATCTTAAGTATTTAGAAATTTTAATCTTTGTTTTGATATTTTGAGCTATAAATTTTTAAAATATTTTAAATTCTACTTTAATTTTTTATATAAAAAAAATTATACAATTATTACCAATTATTTTCACTATCTGCCAAGATTCAATATTAAATAATATTATAATTTAAAATAATATTATAATAAAAAATAATATTATAATTTAATGAATCTAATGTATGAATCCATTTGTCATGAACAACTTGAAATTAAAATGACATTTGAGTGTTACATCTCTGCTTTCATATTCATCGATACAACTTATAATGATATCCTAATATTTCAACAAGTTAAAGCTAAGGTATTAACAAATAGCGTATTTTTATGTTGAATGCACGACTTCGCACGTGCATTAATATTTATCATGTGCTAACATGTTTGTGTATATGTGCTGTGTGCACAATCGCACACGCATATGTGCATGTACCACATATAAACGCTAACAAATAGTCACTGGAGCGTCGCACGAACGACGGGACACGAAGTGTTATGGTTTATACTTAACCAGGGGTATGCTTTTCGATTGCAAACACTTATCACACACCCATTCTGCATAGACCTCTTGCGTTAATGATTGATAAGCGTATTCCGTTAATCCTGTGCAGCCCCTGAAATAATCGCGTTGTCAAAAAAAAAATCATACATTTTATATTACTTTGTTAGATCATTGTTTTAACGGCTTACCTATGAAACCAAAAATTACAACCTGATTCGCACAGAATTGCCTGATCATTATCGTGTACTTCTTTATGACAAATTCCACAGGGATAAATTGGCGGCGCATTAGGATTTTGTGGATTAAATACCATTGACTGATCTGGAGGATATATCTGCAAAAAAATAATAAATTACAAATAAATTTGTTTAATCCAAATTTGCTGAATGTAGTTATAAGTTAATTATATTAATTGCAAGTATATTGATATACTTCATAAAAGTATAACTTACTTTGCCCGCAGAAATTGGCATTGGCTTTGGACCCATTCCTGGTGGACCTTGAAACCCGTGTGGTGGCATAGACCCTCCCATAGAATTGATAGGATGTCCCATAGGTGGTCCACCACCCATATTGTTGGACATTGTGCCCATTGGACCTGCCATGTGACTTCCCATTTGATTGTGATGACTAATATTCATATTGGACATACTACTCATTCCTGGACCACCCATATTCATGTTATTTATTTGATTTGGTCCAGTCATATTCATGTTGTTCGATACCATCGAACTCATGGTGGTCATAGGTCCATTCATAGGTCTTCCTAAGTTGTTAAGATTATTTCCCATATGATTCGGATGAGGTTGAGATCCATTATGTCCCAGTGGACTGTTTACATTGTTTAGTGACGGCCCATTTAATGGACTGTTGGGCGGTATATGGCTATTTATGTTGTTCATGTTCATTGGTCCATTAGGCATATGATTAGATCCTCCCATGTTCATTGGAGATCCTAAAGGTCCACCCATAGGACTGCCCATATTATGACCCATGTTGTTCATTGGACTACCCATAGGTCCACTGTTCATATTATTCATCGGACTACCCATAGGTGGACCACTTAGTTGCGAATTTCCCATATGGCTTATATTCATATGATTATTCATGGTGTTCATTGGACCAGGAGGCATATTTGGACCCATGTTATTCATAGGGCTCATGCCTCCGATAGGAGCATGATTCATAGGAGACATAGCTCCCATATGATTCATGTGATTTGTCATGGGTGAATTACCCATAGGGCTCATATTGCCCATATTATGTGGCATCATAGGACTCATGCCACCTATCGTAGTTAAAGGACTCATGCCTCTCATAGGGGGACCACCCATGTGATGTGGATGATGAGGATGCATATGTGAAGGCGCACCATGCATCATTGGACTTTGCGGCGTTGGTGGTGGCGTGTCATCGAAAGGATTACTTGCTACTATTGTATCACCGTAACCAGTTAAAGGTGGGGGCAGTAAGTCCTGTTGAAAGAATGTTAGATTAATAATAAAACAATAATTTATAGCATTAATACATTAAAATATATATACAATAAAGTCAAGTTGTACCTGTACAGATGGAGGTTGTTGCGGAGGTGGTTGGGCAACACTTGCATTTGTACGCCTTTTCTTTTTAGGATTAGCACCAGCTGGTGGTGGCGGTGGTGGATGGGGATGAGCAGAAGAATCAGGATGTGGGGCATTGGGGCCCATATTCACACCCATTCCCATACCCCCCAATGGCATCCTTGTGTAGGGTGGCATGCCCGCAATATTGTGGCTCATTTCCTTCGTTTCCCTTATTTTATCATGCCAGCACCACTGGATTTTCGTGGCAAGTAATTATTCTTAATTCACTGTTAAAAAAACAAGCAAAAAGAAACTTTATTTACTTTAAAAGATGTACATGTATATTCAAATAATTTAATAACTGAAGGATTTGCAATGCTTGTTGCTTACTGCAACTCACAATGTAGTCTAACCATTGATATATAGTACTGAACGAAACATATAGCAAAATCTCTTTGATTTCTTTCATTTGAACCTAAAAAGAAAAAGATAAATATATGGCTTAATTTACCTTTAGAATTCTCTTTCTACTATTGTCCTATTGGTCAAATTTTGTTTCAGAAGAGAGAGAAAGAGAGAGAAAGAGAAAGAGAACAATAGTGTATTTTCTATTCAAAAACATAAAGCATGAATTACGCCATCCGTATCTAAATAGTATACAATAAACAAGTCAATAAAAGAGAGAGAGAGAGAGAGAGAGAGAGAGAGAGAAAGAGAAAATGTAAAGATCAATCTCTCTCTTCTCAAATATTGTGATTGCTTGAATAGAAAAAGTTAAAACCTGAACAGTCCTTCCATTATTTTCGACCTTTTTATTTTACACAGGATGGCGTCCATATGTCTCTGATTCTATCCAAAATTCTGAGTCTGCCAAAATGGTTTCAATGCTGTACTCTCTCCATATATCAATAAGCTAACACGTGATATTGGCAGAAACTAAACAAAATTCTCTATTTGTTTCTTTTTATGAAATATGTGTTAGCCACTGTTGCAGAAAGTACTTCAATTATAATTTTACAAATATGCATATTATCAATCAATAAGTATTTGTTGATATTTGTAATAGATTCCATGAGAGTAGACAAATATTCATTAGTCTTAATGCAAATATGTAACGTTTTAAATTATTAAATGATTAAATTAAGTCAAAGCTTAAGTCAATAAATCAAATTTATGTTTAATTTCATGTTTCATAAAACAATTACTTATGATTATTGAAAATAAATATTAATTTCATATATAAATATAATTTGTATATAAATTTCTTTATACATTTACATAAAAAGATAAAGATAAAAAAATAATGTAACAATTATATGATTATTGAGCAACATATTTATTCATTTAAAAGTTATAATATTATTAAATATTATTCAAATAAAATTTTTGCAATAAATATTATATATACTTTTATTATTTATACTTATATTATTAATTTATATTGTTA
>NW_017305072.1:750813-757423 GCF_001594115.1 Trachymyrmex septentrionalis
ATATCTTATAACTATTTACGAAAAAAAAAACTAGATACCATCACTTGAACATCTCTCACAACAAATTCATTAACAACTACTGGATTATATATTTCAGTCAGATATAAAATAATTGATAAAGTTATATCCAGTTTTTACTTGCTATACTGTAATACTGTCCTACATGCCGTCCAAGAAATTTTTTAACGAGTCACCAATCAGAGTGGCAGTGTATATGACGGATATACAGCCACGGAGTAACGAAACATTCTTATCGCATCGCTGCTCCATTGAAATTATTCTCGCGGCGTGAGAGACTTATCACTTATAAACAAGCTGGTGCACGAGAGAGCGCGCGTACATTTACACACGCACATATACCCATACTCGAAAGCTCGGAACCCGCGTATGCATATCTGTATATCGCAGCGTACCGCCTATATTTACATATGCCGATATAAATAACGAAATTACTACCGTTACCTCGGGTGGCGCGCCAGCGGTCCGTCCGTCACGAATGAGACGGAAGATTGTGGAGGCGAAAGAGAGAAAGAACACACACACGCGCGCGCGCGCGCGCACGCGCACACACACACACACACACACACACACACACACACACACACACACACACACACAGTGCAAGAGTAAAAAAAAGAGAGAAAGTGAGAGAGAAGCGCCTTTACGACATGACTGTACCTTTGGAACGGCGATAAGAGACTTGCGGTACAACAAAATAGAGAAGAATCCTCGTCGAGTTTCGTCGCGCGGCGAACGTAAAAAGGAGCAAAACAAACGTCGCCTTGCAGTTCTCTCGCAGAGACTAACCTAACCTAACCAACAGGGGTATCACCATCGAGCCTCCGTAAGGCGCCTCCGCAAGTTGACCGCGCACGATTTGTGTGCATCCGCAGCGCGCGGGATAAATGTAACATTTATGTACAGCGGTATTTTTAAGGCAGGATGATAAGATTGAAACACGCGTGATGCACACCGGCATGATTTAAAAAGCCGGCCGGGTATCCGTGACGAAAGGAATCGCTCGAATGACGTCGTACTCACCAGCGCATTATAGCGGACGCGACGACGAGATTGTGTGCATGGCACGGTCGTTTTTTCCCCCGGAATAACACCGGCACCACAAATCCACGTTGCGAATCGCAATCCAGCCGCCACTACCGTCGCCGATTCCGCCGCTATTGTTGGTGGTGCCGCCGCCGCCGCCGCCGCCGCTACTGTTGCTGCTTGCTGCACTACTGCTGCTGCTGGCCTTAGCAGGACGAACCAGACGAATGATTTGTCTGTACGCGATTCTAGCTCGCACCTCGCGCGAAACGCATCTCTCGGTATCGCGAACGGACCGCGCATTCACGGGCGCGCGTACACAATCGCGACGAACGCGATCTCGCACTCTTGGCGTCACTGAGCTCGGCTAACGAAGCGAAGTATCGCCATACACCACACGAACCTTCTCAGGTCGCCATTGTCGCGTTACGAATGTCCTCCTCGCGCTTGTATTTGTCGCCTATCCGTGGCCATGAGTTGCCATGCGCCTCCGGTAGATGGCGGTTTGATGTTGCCGATGACTCATCAAGTTCGCAGATAAGCAGCGTGACTCAGTCGATAGATAAACGACGGATTTGAGGTGTTTCGATGACCTACGATCAGCGAGGAATTTCGAAGCACGAATTTAGGATTTATTTCAAGATTACTTTTACAATTTTTATGCATTGTTATGCACATTAAAGGATCCTACAAGTTATGTGGAAAAAGTGCTTCGGTCAAATTGGCTGAAATAATAATATTTTGTAAATTATGAAATGTTGATCAAAAGTTTCTTTAGGTAAAACCAAAAAGTGAACAGGTTTTGCTATAGTAACATTTGAAAGTTATTACTTAATTTGGATCTAATTTGAAAAATAACTGTATGTATCTTCATATTTTTTTTTTTGCAAAATAATGAGAAGAATCAATTGTATAAAATGTATAAAAGAGAGAAGATACATAGTTATTTATCGTTATTAAACAAAAATGTAGTTAGTAAAAACGCAAATTGCACATTTTTTTTAAAGTGACTTAGTGGTTTCTCTAATAATTCATCTCACTATTCTATGCATAAAAGTATTAATTAAGTTAAAAAAAAAAATGAATAGTTTAGCAGATAAAAATACTTTTATAAAGAAACTTTTCAGTTTGATTAGAAATAGCAACTTTCGAATACTGTTGTAATAAAATTTCTTCATTTTTTATGTTTTTGTCTAAAGACATTTTTTATTTAAATCTAATAAAATCTGCAATCATAATGTATAAAAGTTAAAAATATGTAAAATAGCTATAGTTTACATAATTTATATTATATACACACTTAGCAAACTAGATTTTTGACGTTATTTATCACAATTTTGACGATATTTTGACATTAAAGACGTCATTTTGATGTCGAAATGACGACAAATAACGTCAACTTATTTGCTGGGCATGCATGTAGTTGTAGATTATTATATTTTACGCGTAAACACAAAACTCTGATGACCATGTCACACACCAGTCTCATGCCCGTTTCTCTAATACAGATTAACTTCAATCTCAGTAAACCAATTTATTTTTTATTGAATTTTCCTCATTCTAAAAATTGTATTCATTCTAAAAAATAAAAAATAGGTTGAGCCGAGATTACAAATAATCTATTTGGTACAAACGAAATCAGTCATTCTTATACAAGATCGTTAGTTTCAATATATAAATATTTATATCTTTTGAATAAGATCAATTTAAATGAACGTGAAAGATCTTTATTTTACATATATTTCATGTGTTTTTATATAAATTTATTTATACTAAACTTGTGTTTGAAACGTGTCCATGTCTTTTAATTTTCCTGAAAATATAAGCTTTCGCCTTTTTTTCTCTTTACTTTTCAACGCAGAATATTGGATACACTATATTTAAAAAGGACATATTCTGCTTCATGGCAATCGGGAATTTAAGTTAAATTACGTCAATCTATATTAACTTTTAATCCTCGGAAGCTGACCCTAGGTCTATTGGATTCACTCAATTATCTCTTTGTCAAAAATATCAAACTATTCCATTTTCTTTACGTTATTGCAATTTTAAATTATTCTTATTAAAATATAAATAATATTTTATTGTTGTTACAAAATATACTTGGTATATTTTAATAAGAATAATTATTTTTTAATGCGAGATTGTGTCGTTTTGGTTTTCTTGAAATTAATTAGTGTCTTTTCAATTAGCATAAATTAAATGAGTTTGATAGATTCAGTAACTGTGATACAGATTTTGACGTTCACCCTGGAAGGTTAATATAAAATAATACAGTTTCGAGCGCGCGCTAAGACTGATTAAATTCGCGGATAAAAAAAATATTCCGTAAGAGATACTGCTGCGATGAAAATTCAAGTTTTAAACGATAAGTTTTGTATGAAGTAATTTTTATTCACGTTACGAATAAAGTGGCATGCATGGTCGACACAGGTACGTGAAATTCACGCCATAATATTTTGCACGTCGCGGGTTGCTATAGCTGCGTCCAAGCTTAAAGCTTCGGCGTAGAGTGCTCGCATGCATCGTTTTAATTATTTCAGTTACATCAGTGAATTAACCCGGCTTAACAGCCAGGAAAACAGCTCTCGCGAGTGTCCACCTTGAATATTTGAACTGACTGCCTACCTGTCTGCATACGCTACACGCGCACGGTCCCCGGAACCGGAAGTCACCGCCGTCTTACTCATTATTTTATTTTAATACTGACACAAGCTTGCCACATTATGGGACACGCTTCAGGTCAGCCGAAACGATTATCTCCGAAAGGAACGATATTGAACACAACGTTGAACGTGAAAAAGTAGAACTAAGTGAGAGTCAAGATACTAGGCGAGATACTGTTTGTTATGTTTAAAAGAGATAAAGTTTAAAAAGAATCTTTGTATTCCTACATTACTACATTATTAAATTAGATATCATAAAATTGAATAACACAACAAAATTCGTAAGAATCTTAGTTAAGAATCCCGCAAAATTTGCTATCTTTTGCAGTTATCTTTTGTATAATTATATGTTTGATGCATGAGATACTATTGCTTTTGGAAGAATATAAAGCCACATTGACGATTTAAAAAAAAAATCTCTGTGTTCTCATTCTTATATTAATCTTCCGAAGTTGACGATCTACTAGAGCTACTCAATTATAAATTTTTTTATTAAAAACAAATGTTAAACAATTCAATCTTTTTTTATTAAAGAAAGTCTGTAAGTTTGAATTATAATCTTATTAAGATATATTCAGTATTCATTCTTTTTTATGCGATTTATCAGTTTAGTTTTTTGAAAATAATTAGTGACCTTTTTAATTAACATAAATTATACAGTTGGAAAATTTGTATTAAATTTAACATATTTCACGAACAACTCTAAACGATCCTCTCAAATTTTCATGTTAATTTAACACAAGATAAATATATTAGTAACACAAATATTATAAAATAAAAAAAATGTGACATAATTAATGTAATATGAAATATTATATAACGAAATTAGTAAAAATCTTAGAAGTTTTTTCTTGCATCTTCTCACACACAAAATTTGTCCCATTTTGGTAAAATTGTCTCTTGCGTAATTACATGTCTGTATGCATGAAGTAACTTTCACGACATGTGCATTATTTCACATGGCGAAAGAGAAATCCCTGATATATAGACCAACTGTCCATCTGTTGCCCAAACGGACAGACGAAATTAATACGATCGGCCATTTTCCCGAAGCTGATATGTAATATGAAAAAGCGGGGATGCCATCACCTCCTCTGCCTCATACACGTTAACGGCTCTATCGATCTCATTAACTGCCTGGGCATTTGCGATTTATTTTTATCGAAGTATATAGAGTTATAGAGTATATGTACTCCGGAAACGCCGTTTTCGTCCGGGTAAAAGTGGTACAAATCGGGAGCATCGTGAACGGGGCGGAAAAACTGGGCCAATCCCTGGAGAAGAAAACTGGGATCGTGTGTCCCGGGGGAATTTCAACGGGGTACGAGGACGAGAGTATGACAAAAGACGTGAGGACGAGGGAAGGATTTAATAAATTTCTCCGAAGGAGTCCACTAAGTGGGGTAAATATCATACGGTTATTGGCCTCTTAGAAGATATTTCTTTGTATTTCTTGTTGTGCAATTATCGAGCGATGTCTCGTGTTCCGTTAATCCGATTATTACGTTCCTTTATTAATATTTTATATTTAAGAAACGTTAATGGAGATTAAAACAGAAACTTGCTCGGGTCTTTTAATTAAAAAGTATGTGAAAATAGACTGTTTAAATATCGAATTATCACACGAAATTTTGAATTCCAGAGACGTTTCTTAAATTTATTTCTACGTAGATATGACCTCCTTTAAAAAAAATATCCGCATTAAGTAGAAATATCGGACGGAAGAGGGTAACTCATGAAAATTCATTGGACTTTGTGGAAAGCGGTTTATTTTTATATGAAAGTAAACTGCAAGGACCTCACGGATAATTTGACAATAATGTTAAAACTCTTCACCATCGCATCTTCATAAAGAATTTTTTTCAAGCGATAAAAAAAAATCAAATAAAAAAAAATTTTTATACGGTGTTTAAAAAAGCTCTCAATGTACTCGTCGAAAGCAATAAGCCGCCACTCAAAACAAAATTTGTTCCCTCTAATAAAAAGCGCCGAAACTGCCATTCCATTTGTTTAACAGTATCAATACTGTGTCCTAAAAACAAAAGAAAGAGTCGGAAAGAAATCACAATCAAATCGGGCCTAACAGGGGTGGCGGAGGATGCAATCGGTGGATTGCTCGTTGTGGCAATCGTCCACCTACGCGAACGGATTCCGCAAATAGCGACATCGCCCAAACAAAAACGACGCGCCAATCAATCTGTCACGTGGTGCACACGTGACCTGAATAAGAAACGAACGATTTGCGCAAATCACACAAAGACCGAGCGATTTACTCAGACCTCAAAAGGAAGCGGCTCATCTATTCCGTATCCTGACAACTTCTTCCCAACGGATGGCGCCCGTTTATAATTGCATATTTGGACGACTGATGAATTTTCGATGTCTTTTTACGAGTCGACTTCAGATCGCTCAAAGAAAATATCATTAAAGAATCATCCCATAAAAGTGAAGTGTCTATATGGTCATAAATAATTTACAGACTCTTCTCCTTCTTTCTTTCTGAACATTTATCTTTGACGATTAAAAATACAGAGTTTAACTATCAAATACTACTTACGACTTAAACCTCAACATTGCATAGCTTCAATTGCTTCATCATTTTCCTCTTATTTTTTTTTCTCCAAACTCTTGTTTGGAGGAATTTTATGAAATTTCAGACAGATATTCTAGAATAAAAAAGAATCATTAAAAATTTACTCCACACACACAAAAGAAAGAACGTATATTTTTCGCAAAAAACATTTAAAATTTTATCGCATTTTCCGAAAATACGTTCAATCAAATACTACGCAATATTTTATGATGTTTTTAAACATAGGCGAATTCAGAACTGTTTTCGGGATGTTATCAATTCTGTTGTAACATAAATATAAATATTTTACATTAATAAATAAATAAAT
>NW_017305072.1:757523-767425 GCF_001594115.1 Trachymyrmex septentrionalis
GTAAATCATAACTTTTATTTTTTTTCTTGAAGAAAGTGTAGGCAAAATACAATTATTAAAAACGAAATGTACAGTTCTTTAATATTGCTATTATTATTATTATATATAAAATATTCATGATTACTTTCCTAAGGAAAGAAATTTAAACAAATTTTTTAAACAATTAATATAAACAGGCGTCTTGTACAAAAAAACATTGCTAAATATTGTTAAAAAATATTAAAATGTGATATTGAGTTACAGTTAAGTAAAAAGAAAAGAAGGAATAATAAATAAGTTAAAGATCATTCAATAAAATTTACAAAATTGAAGAATTATGAATAAAAAGATTCGGGGAAGTTCGAATTCCCTAAACTCTCCGCGTTCGGATTCCTACTCGAATGCTGCCCGAGTGTCATTCTTGTGACACCCGAGAAGTATTCAGGCGAGAATCCGAACACACCTCTGGATATGTCTGTATTACCCATGTTCTTAAATGTTTATAGCGGTTATATTCCCCTTTGCACGCATTGCAATCCCGAAACCCGCGTGCAATCACGCCGATTTATTACCGCTGGAACACATTTCTCCATTGCATCCGAGCGGATACGCCGATTGCATCGCCAACCAAGTCGTCGAGAAACGATCCTTGACCCATTGCTCAAGGATGCTTCAGCATTCCCTGGTGTCCCTTATAAAGAATTTAACTCGAGCAATTCTTCTACAGCGGTGTGGAACGTATCCCGAGTCACTTTACGCTCGGCGGATCGTTAATACGCCTCGCGAGAAAATGTAGCGCCATTGAAGAGATTCAAGAAAGTCCGTTGCAGTTTTCGCTGCTCGAATGCCATTCAATTGATATCAACGAGGCAGCCCATTTCTTTGTGATTCCTATCTTTTCCGTTTTCAGAACCCGATAATAGGACGATTAATTCTACTCTTTTCGAACGATCGTTATTATCGAAGAAATATATCGGCGTCTATAGAATAGAAACGTATTAGGAAGGAAACTCAAGTTGGGTTCCGATTGTTCGGAGTTGTCTTCGATAAACGCTTTGAATATCGAAGCAACACGTTAAATGATACATACATTTGCGATCGTACAATTCGTATATCACAGTTGCACGAGAAAAGAAAGAAAAGAGTGCGATGATTGATAATTTATTGGAAAAGATTACCACAAGTGCTGAAAAAAAAAAAAAAATGCAAATTACCTCAATATATCGTGTTACTGAAAAAAGAACAAATGAATTTAAAATTTATTAACGTTCTACGATTCCTATAATCAATTATATTTCCAATAACTACACTGAAGTAAACTCGCATTGGCATGACATCGTGCAATGTTTTCCGGTGCACGTAGCTACATATCGACGAAACTTCAATAAAGACCGAACTTACTTTTATTGTTTTCGTATATTGACCGAATCCTCAACATTCGCACAATACGAATTATTACACAATAATATTGACCGTGGTGAGATTCGCGCTTCGACTGCAAATATGCTCGAACAAAAATACTCTTTGCATCCGGCAAAACAGAAGTAGAACTTCAATTTCTGCATGTTTCATAAATTTCAGTCCGGATCTAACGGATTCGGAGAATACGACGACTTATTACAGTTGTTACACAATACGATTTTCATAATGTACGACGAGATTTATGTTCCATATAGCGAAAATGTTCCAAATTATATTACGGTGATAGTCTAAAGATATTGCTGTCTATAGGCTATTCGTATGATATATTCGGGATATTTCTGCTGCGTGGGAGCAATGACATATGTATTCATAGCTCAAGCATTGCTATATATTTTCAATGGTGGAAATAAAGTCCGAAATTGACAGTTTAAGGACCGGTTGTTCCATCTTCGGATAGACTATGTGATGATTTATCTAATGGATAAACAAAAGAGTAAAAGAGTAAGAGCATAAGAGAGTAAGAGAGTGACCTGAATTAAATTTATCGAAAGGTGAAACAACTTTAGCCTATAAGACTGGTATTCATAATCAGTTTTTCTATTTAAGACCGTCTTAAGTACAATGTTAAGATGTCACGAATCAATCAGAGGGCCGTTTTAACATCTTAAGCTATCACTTAAGTCTTGAAACGAGAACAGACTATGAATACCGTCCTAAGTGACTGTTGAAGTTTCACGTTATCTCTGCTTTCTCTGAAGATGGAAAGAGACACAACAGAACCACTGACTGTTAAACTGTCACTTCCTTCCGGCTTCAAGTTACAAACAGAATGCTTGTTTTACGTGTATTACACATGTCATTGTGTGGGACAGAACGTTTCTGTTCCGTTTTCTATTTCATCGTGGGTACCGTTGTCAAGCGTTATTCAACGTTGGCTGCTGTTTACCGAAGAAATTGCACGCGTTTATCGCGAGTATCATCGGAGCTCGCGCGAGAACCGCCGATGCCACCACTCGATTTGCCTTCCGAACTCGGCGATTGACGGCGATAATTACACGGCGATGTTTGCTGCGAACCGTGTCAATTTCCCGTGGTGATCCTCGGGTCCACTCCACGTACTCTGCTCGTGGTTAACTCGCCCGCGCGCCGAAACGCAGCCGTCGAGTTTTCAATCAATAATGTCACCGGCAAACTCCGGAGAAAAACCGGAGAGAGACCGGTGCCGTTACACGCACGGTACGCGCAACATCGAGAACGTGGGCCACGCCAACTCTCTTGTCCAACTTTTACGCCGCGAGCGCACAATCTCGCCTCTGCCCTCCTGAGACCCGCGCGACTCGCAACTGTGCATTCGAAACTCGTGTAAACGTTACCTCGATACGTAAGTAACCGAAGAGAGAGAGAGAGAGAGAGAAAATCAATTTTGCGAATTGAGAAATATTTTTTATCGGATCATTCAGATCAGTTCAGCTCTACACTGAAAAGAATATCTCTTCTATTATATTTGGACGATAAAATAATAGCTCTTATATTTGTACAATAAGATAATATTAAAATACACAAAAAGGGGAATGAAATATCTCGATAGATTTTTATCTACTGAGATTTTATTATCCGGGTTCGACGTCCATACAAGATATTTCCGGGAAATGCACGCCCGTTGGTGTCTATTCAGCGACGACGACGACGACGACGACGACGACGACGACGACGGGTCGAGTCGACTTTTCCCACTTTCTCTTGTTAGGCGACGCAGAGAGAACCGTAACGCGTTCCCATGAACTTTCACCTTGGGATTTCTTTTTCGCAGACTCGTAATCAGGCGACTCATTCACAGCGTATTACGTACGGTCGACGAAACGCGGGTAAAAACACGGAATCAACCCTGAGCACAACCGCGCGCACGTGTTCCTCATCAGTGGTATCTGCAACCCTATCTACGAACTGTTAATTACGCCCCGTTGTTTGCACGTTGTTTGTGCCCGCAACGAAAAATTAACTCATTAAACATACACAGCTCCATTCAATGCAAACTCGGTGGAGTTCTTTCTCTCCCCCGTCTCCCCCCCTCCCTCTCTCTCTCTCTCTCTCTCTCTCTTTCTCCCTCATGTACTCGCTCACCGCGACATTATCTCGAACAAACCCTATAATGACAAAAATTGCGTTCTACCCGCTCATTCGCTCCTCATTGACGTTGCTCATTCTCATCGACGGATGATTAACTCGTCCTCACCGCCATCGTCGTCGTCGTTGTGACGCTCGATCGAGTATCTTATGAATGCCAGTGAAAACGTCAAATCACTACGTTCATTCCACGTACATACCTTTTCCCCGTGTTTTGTCACACACAAGTAGCAAGTAGCAGTTTAAAACTTCGCTTTATGCTTAAATCAGTCGCTCCCCTCCCCCTCCCCTACGCCTCAGTCGGCAGACAACTTTCTATACGCGAACAATGCGACTGTAGCAAATCTGCGTGAGATGTCCTTCAGCTGAAGCTGTTTCTCCTCTCGATGCAAATTGTAAACCACCGTGAAGAAATATCTATTGCGCCTGTAATGCAGAATAAACTTTTCTGGAATATTTACGGACGAATATATGACACGTTGCTGTATTTTTAATTCTTCAAACCGCGAATTTTCTTTTTATCTCTGAAATTATATAACATTTTGAAATAGATGGTAAAAATTGAAAATTTTTAAAAGCAATTAACATTTTTTTAATTGTAAAATGTTTTTGAGACTGAATATCATATATGTGAAAAATGGGAGTGCAAATGTACCAAATAATTAGCACAAAGAAAAAAAAAACGAACGTGCATGATATTTTTTATAATTACGTGAAAATATCTACAAAATCACTACTACCATCGGATAGAGTATGCCGGCTCTCATCGAGATACTCAGCGGATTTTTGGGGATAAGAAGCTCGATCGGATTACGTTTTAAACGAAATGAAGTAAAAATAAAATCCGCAGGAAGAGAGAGAGAGAGAGAGAGAGAGAGAGAGAGAAATCTCTTATCTACCCTTTTTCTAACGCTCAACGCCTCGGAACTTACTGTTGAGATGAAGTCTGCGGGGAAATCATAGTTGAATTTATTAAGCCGACGCGAGTAATTTCCCCCGAATAAATATTTAAATAACACGGACGGTTTATTTAATCCAGCCAATATCAAGCGCCGCTCAAAAGCGGGACGGTTCTGTCGATAAATTTAATGTTAAACGATTAATTTCGCGTAACTCGACGCCGTTACTGGGTAGCAGCGCGGCGTGTAATCTCATACATTTAAGCACGCAATTTTTTTTTCCGCCGATTCCGCACGCGCGCGAACGCGAATAATGACGGTGCCCACTAAATTCGTTTAAAATTAACATAATTAAATTGCAGTTAACGTTGCGGCGGTGAAATTTCCAGTAACAAAATGCGATTAAAACTTGTTTATCTAAATTTATATTCTCAGAGGGAAATCCCCTTGTTAAGCTACGGTACCGGTTATACGAATTCTCCGGGAGAAGATTAACCCTCGTAGAAGGGTTAAAACAAGCATCATCCTTTTCCCGTCCCTAATCTACCGATTTAACCGTCCGTTGATCCACCTCACGGTAAGTTCGCTTGGCAGTCAAGGATTTACAGCGCAGCGACCGATTGCCGAGAGGTGTGCATGTACATATATAAATGGCTCTACGTACAACAAGGCATTCGTTTCCCTGCGCGAATTGAAACGCGAAACGCCGTTTATTTATGCAATTCACTATTCACAACTATTCACGCGTGTTATGGCTGTTACACGCGCCATGTAGAAACGGAAAAACCATTTGCGCGAACCCGGGGAAAAGATAAAACCGTTGAATTTTTCCGATAGCTTGGTAAATAACGACGAAAAAGAAAAAAGAAAAAAATAAATTAACACGACCACATTCGCGCGATATCTCAAATTTACGTCCGACACATTCCCAGTTAAAGTCGACTTAATCACCGGCGCTCGTTTTCGTAATTTTCTCTCAGGACTGTACGCCACCGTCCCGCACTAGGAAGCACAATTTTTTTTTTCTAGTAAATACATCGCAATGCCCGTTACCTGATTACGTTATTATTATGTCACAGTACCTGCTACCTGATTACGTTATTGTTGCGCCGATCGATTAAAATAAGACGAGAACTGTAAATATAATTAAATCAACAAAATCGATCTATTAAATCAAATAATAAGAAATACCTAAATGCTTCATGCTAGTAGCTGCAGAAGTTACATAATTAAAGTTAATTAAATTTAAATAATTATATAATATATAATTCATGATATAAAGTAGGAATGTATATATAAAGCTGTTAAATTATTATTAAATTAAATAATAATGATAATTGTCACGCACTCCACGCGAGCTGGCGCGTTTCAGTATGCATGGGACGTGTCACTAAAGGGATATACCTGTATAAAATCAATTGGGCTGTTAAGCGGCTGCAAATGTTAAATAAACTCAACGCGAGGTGAATCAAGCTGCCTCTTCCGCACTTTTCTTCCCGTCCCCTCTGCAGAAGAGTCACACGACGTGACTAACAGCACAATAAGCCATCGATCTCCTCTTTCTCCATCGGGCTCACATTTTTTTTTTCAGGGTAAACTCGTTCCGTTGGAACAATCGGATCGCCTCGAAACGATCGCCCATTCAAACAGCCCGCCCGACAACCTCGTCGGGGTGACGAAAAAGGAAAAAGGGAGGCAGAGTCAATGACGGAGAGGCAGCGCGAAAAAAAAATCGAAGCACGAAAGGGGGAGGATGCCATCGCACTGACACGTCGACTTTGTCGGAATTCACCCTCTTTTGGATGCCGCCGGTGCGAAAATCTCCGGAACAAAAATACACTTTTCGTTGTTCCCCGGGAAATTAAATCCCTCTACGCGGAAACTAACGAACAAATCAACGCGATCGACAGGGCCTGGAATCCTTCCTTTCTCTCTCTCTCTCTCTCTCTCTCTCTCTCTCTCTCTCTCTCTCTCTCTCTCTCTCTCTCTCTAGAATGTCGCCAGCGAAACGCTGAAAAACTTTGGATTAATACGCGAAGAATTTACCATCGGCGTATTAAATGTGAATATCATATTCTTTTTTTAATCTGAGAAATTCTAATGAAAGAATAGCGAGATATGCGTAGTATCTAAATTATTTATATTATTTGCTCTATTTTGCCTGCATATTTTTTTTTGCAAAGTTTTAGAAAGTGCAAATAAATGTAAAATAAAATTCACTCTTCATTTAACTTTCACGTTTTACTAAAATTTTAATTCCAAGTTTGGATGCTAAAATATTTATTTAATACGGGAAATTAAAAAGTTGAAGCAAATAACGACAAGTGTCCAAGAGTTTTACGAAGGAATTTTTATCTCTCATCCAAGTGAGACGTCTCTAAATGTTTCTTACTATTAACTTGAAGATTTTCGTTTGCATTTTATTAAGAACTTTATGAAAACGCCGGTATTTTTTTAAATTCTCCTCCCCCGTTAATTTGTTGAATTATTCATCGCCCAAAATATATTCACTTTTTTATTAGTGATTGATAATTTAATCATAATCTATAATTAATTTCTCCCCATCTTTATTTCCATTGCTCATCAATCATGAATACGGATTCATCACAAATATTGATAATCATAATTATGGCTAATTTTATTACTCGATAATGATTGAGTTAATTACAATTTCATCCAACTACTGCGTATGTTTATTTTCTTTTGGATATTATTGCGGAAGTTGATTCGGCCGACAAAATAGCATGAGAGATTTTTCGGCTTGAGAGTGCATAGCCGACTTCCGCCTGATGTCACCTTTATCGATGCAAGGCACGATTTTTCTCCGTCGATGGTCCATCGCGTCAACGTAGAAGCTGGCGAGACATCCCATTGGCGCATCCGCTCTCTCACCGTCACAACCATATTTTTCATGCCTCTCTTCTCGCGCCTTCTTCTTCGTCTTTTTTTTTTTTACTTTTATCAAAACTCGCTTTCGAAACCCGTTATCGTCGCGACCGAGTACTGCGTTGAATATACGAACGTGAACAACGCGGTGAGTCGCGACATCGCGCGCACCGATCGCCTCCATTAAACTCGTCGATTTTATCGGGAGCTCTTTCCGTGCTTCCAGGTTGTGACGTTGCAACGAAATATATATATATATTGTAAAAAGAAAGAAAGAGGTTAACGGGACAGAGCGAGAGAGCGATGCCGGTAAGCCGAGACGACGGTGCGCCGAAAAATACGCTCGTTAGCTCGTTATTCGCAGGAGAGACAGGTCGGTGATTTTATCGGGATTGCTTTTATAACGATGCAACTTTGCGGATCGGATGTATCCGGCGGAGGAAATAGCGGTGAAATTTGCGATGCAAATGCCACATTAAGCGGTGGAGAGTCGGTGTAAAAAGCTGAGACCTGCGCCTGAGCGTACAACGAGATAAATGCGTATTTTTACATGCTGGCGAATATATTTTACTTCATGTGGCGATGATTAATTCTGTTGGCGGAATATGGGAATATTCACCAGGCGAGTCTGCTTGTTATCATTATGCGGTGTCATCCAACAAGTAGGTCCATAGAGAGAAAAAGAGGAGCAGAGAGAAAGGGGGAAGGAAAGAGAAAGTATCTTTTTGAAAGCGGAAAAAATAGATAATCTGGCTAAAAATACACAGACTAAAATATAGAAAATCAAAAATATGAAACGATAAATCAGAAAACTCATGTATCGAAAATCATACGCGGTGACATTTTTATTATGATATACCGTTGGATGTGCACTGAGAGAGCTAACTTTATACATTTGCAAAAATTTATTGCACATGAATATTAAAAGCACCAAGATTCGCTTCCACCGGAAATAGAATCCTTTGTCTTATTTGATTTATAAATATACATATATATTATTTTACATTGTATATACATTTTTATATCGATAATAATAAATCTAATTATACTCTTACCCGTCAATTTCTATTTATAATTATTTATATACATATATCAGTCGCTATACTTGCAAAGGAAATATCAAGATAACAAATTAAGACGTTTCAGACAATATGAATTACAATATTAAGATAATAATAAATAAAACAAAACTACGGCATTTTTAAACGGGTTCTATATTTTAAGCTAAGGTAAAAGTAAGCTGAAAAAGGGTCGCATTAATCGCCGTCAGTGATTTATCCATAGGAATATTTAATCTATGCAGTCAAATCGCTATTTTAAAGCGCTTTCGGAAAGAGTTCGATGAATTCGTGATAGCGAATTCATATCTCTCTACACATATAACGTAATTACGTAATATATGAAACATTTCCGTCGAGAAGACAAAATGAAAATAGCCGTCAATGATAGCGCGATTTCTTCAATGGGTGAAATCGACCAGGCGGCTTGCCTAACGATATCCACCTCGACTTTTCTAAGAAATGCGACTCGCGAGGCGAATCCGTTCCGCCTCGCGTATGTCGACACGATCACGAGGGAGAACTTGAAAGCTTGCGATATGCTTGGTAAAATGACATTCGTGTACCGATTATGACGGAAGTATAAATTTTTCAGCGAATATCAATCCATCGCGTATCGAAGTTAGAGGAGGCTCCTAAAGCGACTGCGTTGAACCTTGATTCTTAGATTGACACCGGCAACTTTCTAATTTATCCATTAGTTTATTAGTATCCATTTACATAATTTCATTCAATTTTCTAATTATTTCCAATGAGTTTAAATTTCAGAATAACAAAATCTCAATAAATTTCATATCTCTCTGTGATTCTCTCTAATTTTGTTTTCCTTTTTGCACGTACATTATTCCGAGAGAGCTCGCGAAAATATTTAATAGCTCAGTTCCTTTCTTCCGCGAGAAAAAAAAAACCAACGGTCCGACGAAAGTCGCATAAAATAGCAGCATCCGGTTGTATATCCGTCACGCGTGTATACATGAAAGAGGGAAAAATACGCGGCCTCTCGCTCACGTACATCACGCACATTTTCCCCTTCCAATCTGGTATCGGGCGTCAGGAGAGTAGGCACTTCTCCGGAATACCCCGGAATTCTCCGGTATATATCACGTGTCGTACGCTACGAGCACTTTAGTGTTTATCGGGAGGAAGGGAAGGAAAGGCCCCGAATACGTGCTTCTCTTGGGTCCAGTGCGTCGCGCGATTTCGCGGTGAGAGGACTGTGGCCGAGTCGACCGTAAGAAAGAGCACACGAAGAGAGATTTCCTCGGCACTCTGGTCGCCGCCGCTGCACGCACGTATACACATCATCCGTACCATCGCCGCGATCGATACCGTCTCACTCTTTCGTCTCCCGCCTAAGATCAAACGACGTGATCTTAAACACCGACCGACCCTCCGGCTTTCGGCATGGCTCCGGCAATCAAGGTGAGTGACGAACGTGCGCAACAGGTTGATGCACTTTCTCGCGCGCGCGGTACGCACACCCTATACATATACATATATATATATACATATATGTGTACGTATATATATATAT
>NW_017305072.1:767470-778420 GCF_001594115.1 Trachymyrmex septentrionalis
AGAGAGAGAGAGAGAGAGAGAGAGAGAGAGAAACTCGTTCCTCGTGCACGCGAAGCTGGGTTGTTTCGGTATGCAAAGAAAATTCTCGCCATCCGAGAATCCCCCGCGCGATATCGTCCCGAGGAGCTTATTCATCGGACGTTCGGGATACGGTACGAGCGACTTAGGATCCTCCTCGTGGACTCTCGCTCGGTGTCGTACATTTACGACAGGAGTATTTGAGGATAGAGGAGGGTCTACCGCCGCTTCTGCACGATTTATTTTTATTGTAATGCGTTTTACACCGCAACGAATGGCTACTCGGAGACGAATAAATTCGCGTCAAAAAATGCACCGCTTTGCATAATTGTATATTTGCTTGGAACGTCGCGGAAACTGCGCGGCTCCCACAAAGAATATCTATACATAAAAAAAAAAAAAAATTAAGTCCGGAATGATCAATCTTGACATATTTATACGAAAAGGACGGTCTTTATAAATTACGAAAAAAACGCATATTATGATCAAAATTTGTAAATATTTTATAAAAAATAATACGATAATGACGAAAAGTAAATATAAAGTAAATAATGAGGTAACATACATCGCGCCGATATTAATAATAATAATAATAATTTGTTCAATTTATTTTATGAAAATACTTGTATTTCCGCGATTCTTGCTTTTACCGAAATAAAGAGTTTTTGATCATCCTTACTGTTCATGTACAGATATTCTATTTAGATGAAGCAAATATTGAAAGTCGATAAAGATTTTATACGCTACATTGCCGAGTTCGGAATGAAATAATGTTTGCTAGACATGTATGCAAAGGCTCGGATTAATGCGCTATTAGATTAAACCAATAATGTTCCATTGTTATATGCCTTTGTACAACTAAACGATCGTACGATGCAAAGTAATTGCATCTTGCGCGGGAAAATACTGTAACGCACTGTAAAATTGCTTTGGTTCACAAAGCGTGGTGGTTGTCCGTATTATGTACATACACCGCGCCGATAATGCGAAAATGCAGAAATAACAAAAACGAAAAGCGAAATACTACATCAAGATCTTTTTATAATTAATGAAGCAGACACATTATATATTTTTACCAATTTGTTTAAATACGACAGGATATTGACCTTAATCGAAATTAGGTCAACATTCTTGCGTTTCGTGATCTGAAATATTTAAAAATATTTGTACCAATAATAATTATATAAAATTTATTTAAGTTAATTACATCTTGTTTTATACGTCAAATTTTGTAAGGACTGAAAAAGATGCGACTAAAAGCTAAATAGTTGGCATATTTTGTTATATATGTATACATATAAAAAATCGTAAAACACATTTTATAATTATATGATAGACTTTATACAGGAAAAATTTGAGAATGTTATTACTATTTTTGTCGAATCGTATAAAGATTAAGTAATTGACATGTTGTACACGCTCGTAAGAAGCGAAGCTCGATGGCTAGAATCGAATCTTACGAAAAAGAAATAGCGATTTCTGTTGTAATAAAATCGAATTATCGAATTTTTGCACGTAGCATGATAACTGTATGTGCGACGCGATTGGCAACAGCTTATCGGCAATGCGATAACATTATAATTCATACATATCGTAATCGTATACTTATGCAAAAGGTGTCGAAACGTTGCCCGACCTGAATGACAATCGCAAAGAAGATTGTTCAACGGTTTTGCAATCTTCAGTGCAACTACTTTAAAGGCGCACTTAAACGACGAATAAATAAAATTTCGATGCAATAATATTATTTTCAAATTTAATAAAATATGAAGAATGAGAGAAATAGCAATAGGTTATATTAGTTTTAATTTCTACATTTCATATATAAAATCGTAAAAAATGTGATATCAAACGATGAGTAGAAAATAAATTAATATTAAATTTGCACAACGTTTAACGTTATTTTTTTTTCATCATTTATTCTAATTTGCGAATAAGAGTTTTAAAAAGATACATTTGCATCACAAGTAAATAGATGAACGAGATAAATGTGCGTGTCTGTTAATCGTCTCCTCAAAATCTACAATTTTATAAGACGAGAAATTATCTTAATCATAGTACAAATATACACTAAAATTTCGTTCAAGTACAGAGTTTCGCTCGACAATGAGATTAATCTACAATCTACTATTAATTTTGTTCTCTCCACTGCTACGCACGAATATCGTGCTCGAAAGAGCGCAAGCTGTGTTATTTATTAGTAATATTATTTACCAATATGAAAACGAGAAGACACGTACTCCCGGCGACAATCTCGCTAGTTTATCTCGATTACCGCCAAGCAACTGTAAATTAGTTTGATAACCGTAAATTAACGCGGCCGCAAATAATGCCGCACCGACGTGGCCGAGGGGAAGGAACGTCGCTAAATTATTATTTATCGAACGGCGACGCTGATATCGGTCGTATAACTTGCAGCTTGCAGGACTGCTTCCGCTGATATATCTCTAGCTACCATTCACCGATGAGAGTACTCTCCATTCGCGGTGAATGTGGATTATTAATTTATAACTGCGAATTGTGTGTGTGTGCCGTTTGCAACACGCGTAGACGTGACGACTTTACGCGACGCGGCGCGACGCGTCGAGTAAATCATCGTAATCGAAGCGAGAGGTGAAAGTGCCGTATCGATAACTGCCCGTAATTATTGCAGTATACGGGCACGGGCAATAAACGTAATTAATACTATACCAACAGTGCGGTTTCGCGACGCGTCGCGTCGTATGCTTACGGCGCATTATCAGCCGTTACATTCAATACGACTGTAATTAACGGCCCGTATACGAATCGCCGTATGTGCAGCGGATGAAGAGAGAGAGAGAGAGAGAGAGAGAGAGAGAGAGAGAGAGAGAATGTAGTGCACGGCACTCATTGGACTAAACATTCCGACGCATTATAACGCGCGAGAAGGACCGATATTAACGCGACGTGCCGGCGATAAAATCTATATATCGACGCCAATTTGCCATTCAGAAAGGGCAATAATTCTTATAATCCACACCGGTTTGCGGAAGTAAGCGGTTTTGCGCGAGCGCGCCCCCGCCTCAAATCCACAAATCACTCCTACGTTATATATATATATATGTACGTGGCGCGGGCTGTGATTTACGGAGCCGTCGCGATTATTAGGATTCTGCCACAAAAGTCGAAATTCGAGATTCCGTCGGGAAATCAGGCGGACGGAGGCTGGTGTGCTAAATGTGACCTGAAATGCAAAACCTAATTACGCCATGATTAAGCCACATTTGGGTCGTGAGACTTGGTGTTGCCAGACATGTAACATTATTAATAAATGTGAAGTTTTACAGTTAATTTTAGAGAGAGAGAGAGAGAGAGAGAGAGAAGGAGAGAGAGATCAATTATTCTATTCAAATTTTTAATTGAAGAATTTTGACGAATTTTAGAAAACTGAAGAATTCGCGATGCAATCGCGAGAAGAACGGTTTTGCCGAAAGTCTAAAGATTTCATCTAAAGATTTAGTTACAAATTGAAATACGAATCTGAAAATCATTTTATTGAATTGTCAAAATAATTATATAGGGCTCTCAAACTGATTGCTAGAAGAATATCACAATTTTTTTATAGCATTTGTTATGCTTAAGTTTTTCTATGTAATTATTTAATTGTATAAGAAAATTATTTTTACAATTTTTTTTATATCAAAATTTTTGTAGATATCTCAGAAAAATCGTTCTTACCGTCTCCCTGTTGAAATGGCCAATTCGTCACCGAGAAGGCTATTGCAATCGACAGGGAGGAATTTGGTATTCAATCTCGCATATATTATCCAGAATACTTAGCGTTACAATGAAAAAAAAAAGGCATAAAAAATTGATCGTAAACCCAGGTACGCGCGTACGCAAAAAGCCGCATAGGCAAGAAAGAAAATCGGACGATCGTAAAGCCCGAGGTTATTCGAAATCCAGGCCGGAGAAAGCAGTGAAAGGGCGCGGCGGGGATTAAAAATTCAAATTATAACGCTGCACGTACAGTAAAAGAGAATAAAAACGAAAGATGAAACAAAACTGTAGTCGGCGAATCATACATTTCCGATCGCGGCGCGAATAGCTCGGGCTTCCAAACGGGTTTACTTACGAGGAGATATGCAAAAGAGGACCTCGATCAGCGCGAATACGTAGCACAAAGGATGTCAAAGGAATCCAATAAACAGCGCGCGAAGGAATTCGATTGCCTACGGGTTCAGGTATATTACGGGCTCGTAATAATCTAGAAATACGTTCCTATGCCCGAACTATCGTGTCGTATAATCAAACGCGTCTCCATAAACTCGTTCTATTAACAACTATGGAGCAATGTGACACACACACACACACACACACACACCCAAATGTACACTTTTTCGATTGCCGCACAAATCCAAAAGAGCCAATTGACCCATATCCCATTTTGAGGTATAAAAACTATCACCAGCGGCAGGACCATCATCGAGCAGCGCGGTTGTTGGTACTTTCAAACATACCTGTATATACGTATATACAGTTCGAAACAGGCATTCACTTTTCAAATGCCCATCATGTAGTGTACATATTTGATGTTTTGAAAATGTCATAAGTGGTATCCAATATTCAATGTTCGACTTCATATTCAGTAAATAGTTTCAATCCTATAAATACGCGGTACGTGTGAGATATTTAAGTACTTTCCAGGTATTTGTGTGCGCGGTCGCGCGCGAGCCCAGAAAATCCTCTTTAATCCGAATGAAATAATAGTATCGTACCGCGCAATAACATGAAATATGAAATTAGCGAACGCTCGTTAGCGATCGCTGAATCTTTCAAGAAGCATCCTTAATGAGAGAGACCACGGTGAATGTGCCGCGGTACAAATGCGGTGCCGAGCGAGGAGAAAATTCACTTCTCGAATTAGAATAGCCGTGAGTTTATGAAAAAAAGGAGAGAATCATCGCGGCGACAAGGAGGTAATTTAAAAGCGGCAACCTTGGTTAAGTTCCGACGACGACGACGACGACGACGACGACGACAATACGCGACGCGACGCGAGGGAGGAGAGAGAAGAACGAGCAAACAGAGATTGGAACTACTCGCATACCCGCCGTCGTATAGCAGCGGCACGACGGTGGGTTGCTGCTTGTTTAGCCGTGTTAGCTTTGGCGTGCGCACCGCCTCGCCTGCAGGCCAGCCCTACCTTATCCGCTTTCGTTACCGCATGACAGACGTGCTTCCGCCCTTATTGTCGGACGGCCGCGCAGCTAATTTCACCCCATACAGGGGCATTGCAGGTATATTCTACGCGCACGCTCCGCGTCCCTGTGTGTCTCCCGTGTCACACCAAAGCCGGGGGGGGGGGGGGGAACCCGTTTACCATAATACTTGCAGATGGTGTAATCACGTTAAGCACTGTCGTTGGGATATCGTCGGAGTTAATAAATTTAACGCCGCGCCGCGCGCTTCGCCCGCAATACGCGTAAAACGGCAATCCCTTTTTTACGCTCCACGGCGTTACACGGCGAAAATCCGAGTGGCAATGAAACCGTTGGCAAACGTTGGACTGTTGTGAAAACGCAGTAGAAAATCTGGATTCGTTTAACTACGGTATACCAATTCCGGTAAACAAAAAAATATTCTGAAACGTTTTTTAGTTTGCGTTTCAGCAACGTTATATACTGGGGGGGGGGGGGGGGGAGGGAGATTCAGTAATTGTAATAATAATTGGTATTGCTATGTGTGGCTCACGTATTTGCATATACGTATAATTATGTTGCAGATCCTCGTCTTGGCCTGCGCTCTGCTCGCTACAGCGATGGCCACTGAATCGGATAGCGAGGGGCAGCAATCTGGCAGATCGCGAGTTTCTGACGAACAGCTGAACATAGCCCTGAGCGACAAACGTTACTTGAACAGACAGCTTAAGTGCGCCCTGGGAGAGGCGCCGTGCGATCCTGTCGGACGACGTTTAAAAAGTACGAGTTAGACTTCGTTATCGCGGAGATCGCGTCTCGCGATTATCCCAAACGGGACTTGGAATAAAATTCCAATTCTTCTTTGATATCACGAGTCTGAGGCGTGAGTAAGAAAAAAAAAAAAAAAGAAAAGAAAACGCGATCGATTTTTTACAGTACTTTGAGAAAAAGACGGAGTAGAAGTGTGCTGGGTATTTTCAGAGTAAATTAGGAATATTTATCGTATCGGAATTGTGCAAGACAAAGTTTACGACGGGTGTAATTTCCATGTAATTTCGGTGAGTTCAATTTCCTTCTGTGAGAGATACGCGAACAAGAACGTCACGCTAATTGTCACGTTTCCGTCGTCGTAGAGTAAACATAGGGGTCGAACGTTTTCGTGTGTCTGTGATGGAAGCAGAACCCGAAGCTCTCTCAGTGAGATCGGTATCAGTCTCAATCCTTTATCGAAAGCGCTAAATATTGTACATTACCTCTAAACCTATTCAAACTTGTACCATAAACGTTTATTCGCTCTTTTGAGGTGGACCCCCCCTTCTTCTATTCTTCCGTCCTTATTTTTCGTTCCACGCACACCTCATAAAAGGTTAAAATTAACATCAGAGATTCCAGAACAAACTGTATACACTCGCGGGAATGTTAAACATCAAATATCGTTATATTCTGCGATAATATTGTGCACACACACATGAATCTCAAGAGAAACTTGCGCATATACGCTTTACGTACATAAAACCGACCCGAAAATTCCCGTTGAAATCCTACGTCGTTATTTTATCCAGGTTTAGTGCCGCTGGTTCTGAGAGGCTCCTGCCCGCAGTGCAGTCCCGAAGAGACACGTCAGATCAAGAAGGTCCTTTCTCACATTCAGCGATCCTTCCCGAAGGAGTGGAACAGGATAGTGCAACAATACGCCGGAGTTCTGTAAACGAGATACGATATAAGCGCGCCAGCCACGAGGCTGGATGTGCTAAATATAGTGAGAAAGGATACGGTGAATCATTTATGGGAACACCGTCTCGATCACATTCATTTATTTAATAATATTATTAACGAATGCACAAGAAAAATATAGCTCGATCGAATGAGATATATTTAACCTTCCATCTGTAATCTGAGTTTTTTTTGTTCTCAATCCAAACTCTTTTTAGAAAAACCAATAAAATCTAACTAACGGACTCCCGAAATTCAAACGATAAATTTATAATTAAGGGTAAGTGAGAGTAAATAACTGCGAATAAATAATCAAGTTTTTTTGCTATTTTAGATTTTCAAAAAGTACGAAAAGGGTGAGGGTTATTTTTTTATCCATTTCCATTACATTATCAAACAGCTCTCTATTTTAAGAGACCAGACTCCGCTTTATTTTGGAATAATTTAAGAGAGAAATTTCGCTTGTACAAAAAAAAGAACAAAAATTATCAATGAAAGGTTAGAATATCATCGGATGCACACATACGTAGAAAGGTAGTTTTGATATGTGAAGATTTTATCTGTATTATCTATTATTTATGTAAGAGATGTTATGTACATGTATAAATTCTATTCGCACATTTGACATATTTAATTATAATCAAGTTTACCGTTTCGTCGTTTTTAATTTAACTCACGTATCTCTATCTGCGTCGAAGTGTCGCCTGCCGTTTCATTAAAACAGTACGCGTACACCGCCGCGTCTCATCCTTGCCTCTTTATTTCACGGTATTCAAGCACCACCTTCTGTTCTGGATCACACGAAGTACCAACGTGCCGCGCGACAACGACGCACGTTTACGCGCGTTCGTTACACTAAAGCGTGATTCGCATTCGCGATGTACAACATCGATTAGGGATATTGGTGTTTAAACCTACGCGTGATCCAGGAGAACGGAAACGGGTCGCGTTACACGCGTTGTTATTAGAGCTTATAAGTATTCCGGGCTCTCGCAAGGATGGTCCCGATGTTTGACCAGGTTTATCGAGTATTAATGACGATCAACAAGTTGCTAATTTATTTGGCACATAATTAACACTATATCTCCGCGCACTCGCTATATATATATACAGCCACCATGATTGCACCCTGATTCGGATTTCGCTACCCCTGGCTGTGAATATTAATTCTACTGTGTCTCGATGTCAAAGCCCTCGTATGCATGCTAATTTAAGTTTGCTTCGTATGCCATTGCGTGCTGTGAAATAGGCTAGTAATTAAACTTTATAAACATCGATAAAAGTGTGCGAGTAGTAGCGCAGCAATAACATCGTCGCCTTAAAGTTTGAAAAGACGCGTTTCAATATTTGCTGCACTGCGGTAGAACTATTTGAGGAAACTTCTCAGCTGTCAGTGACGTCAGTATGCTGTAAGTTGGAATACGTCCCTTACTCACAGTTCGCAATAATCCCAGAATGGAACGAGTCATGCCAATTTGTCAAACAACGAGTTATCGTTTAAAGTGGCATCATTCAGCGAGCTTAAGGCCGAAACTGACCTGTTTTACGGAACAAGCCGTTTTCCGTAACAAGCAAATTGATATTAGACGTTACGTTACACGAAGAAAAAACACTTGAAAACTCGAGTCCTGTTAAAACGTTACATTCGCAATATGAAACTCGTCACAATCGTTCGCATAGTATGTATATATATACGGACAGACTATTATCCGACATCTAAAAATGTTACTTTACGACACGTAAATATCCGACTGGCTGCCAATATTTTCAGCGATGATTTCTCGACGAGACGCGGCCATTCAGTTTTTTGTATAATTGGAAACCGTCTCTCTCGGACCTGCAAAAATCGCGGCGAAGGACGTGAGCGTGATGTGGAAAACTGTGCGTTGTCCTGAAAACGGCTGCAACCGTGGCAGACAAATCTATTGCGTCACCTCGCAAGTTGCGAATCCTTCAACGACACTCGCACGTCCTCGTCTGACTATTTATCGACCACGTGTACCCAGCCGTTCAAACTGGTTTTCGATGATGCTTTCCCGAGAGAAGCGGAGATCTCGACAATTCAGGAAATCCGATTTGCCACTCCGTCTATCCTCGCAAAATTCAAAATTGAAGTCTACGTAGAAATAAGCGAAGAAAGACGCTGACAACTCCCGCATGTACGGCGCTCGTATACAGTGTGCTTCCAAAAAACTTTGTAAATGTAATCATCGAACAATTCGTAGCTTATTTTTCCCTTATCAAAAAAGTATCAATATTGTTTGAAATTAGGTTTCAAATGAAAGGTTTAAAATGAAAAATTCATCCGTAGATTAGATTTTCGAGATGGACATATATACGACTATCGAAATCCTATATTCAATTTCGGATTTATTTTAGATAGAAGAATTCCGATTCAAGTTAAATATTAAATACCTTGGCGACCAAGTTGCTGGAGTATTTAATATTTAAAGTTAAAAGGAGAAACTTAGTTCAAAATCAAATTTCCATTAAGGAAAAAACAGCGCCAACTTGATCAAGTTGAACGTCAGCGAAAGCGCGTCTGAGTATTTCAGTAACATCCTGTACAAAGTGCGACACGACAGGATTCGACTCACGTAATGCTTGTGCATTTTGCATCAGTAAGACGCGATACAATTTAAACAGCTCGTCTCGCTGACTGCAATATGAACTGAGCACACCGATTAAATCGACCTTAGTGCGATTGTGTGATTAATCGCATCGGTATGATCACAGTTACGGATCAATGTTCCGTCCGACAGACATTTAATCGCTGGATAATTAATCCTTCGATCGATGGGCGATTTCCTACACGGAAATCGTAGCGCGGTCGTATTCGAGAGTGTCGTCTCGCCGACGACGAGTTGAAGTCGAAGCTACCTCCACCCCTCGCTGGCAAACATTTGTTCTTCTTGATTGATACGCGATAATACACTTTCATTCGGGAGGGGCAAATATTGGAGATCCCGTCGAAGAAACGTGGAGACAGTATGTTTGCACATCTCGTGTATGTGTCTCGCTGGATGATATTGTACACATGTGCCTTACGTTATTTACACAATCGTCTACAATTCCATTGCTCATTCGCGCGATCGAGCAGTTATTTACATCTGGAAGTTTAAAAATTTCCAACTCCACCGAGAACCGAGAAAAGGCGAGTCGGAAAAATCGCTCGTTACGCCCGAATGCAGCGAACTGTTGTAAAAAAAAAGAAAAAAGACAGGTGTACTTTAATTACTTTTAATTGCTCTAAACAACTTGCAACAATACTCACGTTCTACTAATTAAAATTAAACCGAGTGGATACACAGTAGTGAAAATTGTTCGACTCAAATTCGACGGAAGTTGATTATTTCGAGTACTTGGGGTCCCATTTGATTGAAAAAAGCAAATAAATAACGGCGTTGTATATATGTTACTGGCTGGAAAAAGTTCTTACTCGTATCTCTCCTAATTATTAATTAATTAATTAGCACAGTTATGTTTACGATATAATTTGTATACCTATTCACACACATGCGCGCAAATATCGCACTAACTTTGTGTTATCGTATCTTGCCTCGTTTCCTCTCGACACACACATGGGCGAACTGAGGGCAATATGTAACCTGACGATGAGCAATGTCGCTCGAGCGATTTTCCAAAACGACGATATCACGGCCTCGGGAAAGTGGCGTTATATAGCCGTAAGATTATTCCGGTGTCGGGCAGATTCCCGGTGGTCGTTCGATGGCGGGACCTCCGCTTTATAATTCGTTATACGAGCGTGGTAAAACGGGCCATACCTTCACCGCCATTGTATATCGCTGTAACCGCTACCGACGTCGCCGTCGTCACCGCCGCTGCCGCAAATCCACGACGTCGTTAAAACGACCAGCCTTCAACGTCGTCTGAAAGTTCCCTCGACGCTTGGGCTCATCCTGAGGGATCATCATTTCCACTCTTTATCGACCGCCGTACAAAAGGCAACTCGTTTTGCCCGATGGAAAACAGATAAAAAGGTCCCTCGCTCCATCTCTTTCTTTATATATATATATATATATATATATAGATCTAT
>NW_017305072.1:778520-779502 GCF_001594115.1 Trachymyrmex septentrionalis
AAGTGCTGAGAGACCGAAGGAGAACTTGAAGAGAGTAAGGAAAAAAACTTCCGTAGGAAAGTTTTCAACGAGAAGGAGACTTCGTTGAACGGCACGAAGAGCCGGGCGAGAGTGATTTCTTTGGTTCGCCCCGCTCGAACTTCACATTTTTGCAGCAGTCGCCGCGTGCACCCTCTCGGATATATAGCCGAGATTCTCGCTTCGTTCGCGGTGTTCAAGTGCGCGATTAATATTTTAATGCGGTTCCTCTCCAGGATAGAAACTGCTATCTGCTTAAGAAAATTATCCGTGAAACGGATTACTTTATTTCGTTTCACGCGTTTTTTCCTCCCGACGTTAAGAATCTTGACATTCAAACAAAGCCTTAAATTAAATTTCCAGCCAAGCGACGCCCGGTTCAAATTGCGAAAGGAATATCGTAAAAAAATGAGGTTTTTTTTTTCTATTTATTATCAGATTAAGCTCCAAACGCTTACTAATTATCGACGTTAATTACCAAACCCTCGCAGCTGCGTCGCTGGTGAAACAAATTTCTACTTTCAGTAAACCTTTCGTTTCGCCGCCAAGTAGTACTAATTCGACGTTCTCAAGAGCCGCTTCCTAAAGAGGCACAAGATTGACTGTTGATTCTCTTGGAGGCTCACGGGACATTTAGCAGGAGAAAGAGAGGCGCTTTAATTGCGTTTGAAAGCACGAGGGGCGGTCGACGCGATGCGACGCGAAAACGTGAAACAGGATTACGGTACGCGACGTTAACGGCGCTTAAACACACGAGAGGAATCTCGGTCGTGCTCGCGCCCCCTCTCCACCCCTCCCCCCTCCCTTCTCCCCGCGTATCCAATATGCCACCGGCAATTCTTGGCGTGGCACAATGCATAAATGTGAGAGAGCGTACACGAGACTCGTGAATGACCCGGACTCGGGTCTCTCTCTCTCTCTCTCTCTCTCTCTCTCTCTCTCTCTCTCTACTCACTCCCCTCTC
>NW_017305072.1:779762-787637 GCF_001594115.1 Trachymyrmex septentrionalis
CGCTCTCTGCGTCGACACGCACGCACGCACGCGACGCATTCCTCTCTCGCATGCACCGCGCGCGCGAACTGCACCGAACTGCACGCCGACATCACGGCACAGAAACATTACCGTGTGGCCCGTGTCCGACACGTGGCAGCCGGAGAGAGCGCGAGAGCCCGACGATGCGCGACGAGGAGAGACAGTGCGAGAGAGTAGGAGAGAGACGGGGCGAGCGAGAGAAATTGCCGTGGCTCGAAAAGGCTTTAATGAAAGTTGCCTGTTGCTCGCACAAATCGCTACGTCGACGGAGAAAATCTCTATCCCGGCCTATCTTCCTCGTTCTTTTTTTTTTTTTCTCCCCTCTCGAGAACACACGCGCCTTCGTGTGGTCTGGCTTGACTGGTGCCGATGGTGCCCGCGAGTTTATCCGTTCTTATTAGAGGTGAAGAGTTCACCGTAAAAAGAACGTATGATTAATGGCGGCGTGAGAGAAACAGGCATAAAAATTTAAATTCCGCATTGTTAAAGGGGGAACGGCGCGCGAAACGTGTACATAAATGAAATCTAAAAACATAATTCGCGCCGAGAATAAAAAGGAAGAAAAAAACCCGCTCGCCTCTATGATTAATGCTTTCTATATTGCGTTTTTATTTTCGCGTAGACTCGACAATTATGCATATCTCGTTTGTAATGAGCTGGGAACGTGCCATCGAGTGTCCCCTCGGATCGCGATAAAAACGGAGCTTTGCTAGCACGCGCGTGTTTTTGCGATCCGATTCGAACAACGCGCTATCAATCAAACACACATTAATTAAGAGGGCGTGGAGAAGTTGCGGTGGCGAGCGCGCAGCTGCGTGCGTGTGACATATGATATTCGGTGACAATCATGCGGTAGTAGCAATTAAACGTTGGAATTATTCCGCTTTTTGATGCTGCGTCAAAAAGCGATGCATAATTCAATGACGCGGCGACGCGGCACGATAGAGATTCCACTTACCCAAACGAACGCTAGTCGATTATAACGATAATAGAATGCTCAATTTTTCAATGAGCCTATTACGCGACAGTGTTTCACGTGCACTTTGTCAAAAGCGGCATAAATTTTTGCGATAAAAATAAATGCGGCAGTTATGTCTACTACATCAGTCGTTTCTTTGTCGGTATCACTGTTATCGCGATATTTATTACCATCGTCCCTCTTTTGTACACTGTCCTGGCATTGTACTTAACATCCCTGCGCATGCTGTATTACATTTCGTATAACGATTTTTATCACCCTACTACTGACGGCAGATACGCGACGAATAAAAATCAATCGGTAAAACGCGAAACGGTGTTTGTGAGAAGACGCGATATATTCGATCCGCTTTACGAGCAATTGATAAATCTTTCTTTGCGAATCTTTCTTTCTTCGACGATACTTGATGTTAAGCAATGGTACCGTGGGGCAACTTCGGCGCGCGACGATACTTCCTACGTGACTATCGTTTAAGCCAGTTTCTCAGAGCGGGATATCCGTACTTCGAGTTCCCGACAGCACTAGCCGGGATTTAATGGACTTCCGGAAGTGGGTCATACCTCTAAATAATGCAGTAAACAGAAAGGTGGCTTTGTAGGTACAACGAATCGTTGCCGATCTAAAAAGCGTCTACACAGCTATAAATCTCGCGTACCTCATGTACGACATTGCGCGTAACAGCGCAAGTAACATCGATATTAATTGATAATTATGATCGTAATAATCCTTCCCGTTAATTGAAACTGGATCATCTCGCTCTGGAACAAAGGCAGATCTACGTATGTGTCTCTCTTGCCAACGGGCATAATATTTTATTCAATTTCATTTTTGCGCTCCACTTAATTACGTCGGAAATTAACCAGCTTCCGGGAAATACAGAGAATCGGATAGAGAAATCATTTAATGTTATTTAATTTTCAAATCTGTCAATTTTGTTGATATAATTAACTAAAACCGTACCGTTGATTTGATCGAAATGATTCAAATACGATCGTTTAGCTGTTAATCGAGTTTACATGCACAAAACCTCAATTTCGAATTTGAACAAGTAAATAATGGATGGAAAGATCAAATATGTGATGTGATATTTCTATGTAACATAATTTATATAGTTAATAATCCTAGCGTACACAAAAAACCATCGTGATAAATAAAGCATTTTTTTTGTCACCAAACAGCATTCTTAAAAAAATTATTTTATTTGTACGAAATAACATAATGATTCAATTAAAAATAAAATAAAAATTAAAACACTATACTGAAAGTATAGTGTTTTAATGGGAAGATAATATTAGAATGGACTTTAACGAAATGGGGTACAAAGGTCACAAATGGAGGGATCTTGCTCAGGGACGGGAACAGTGGCGGGATTTGGTATTTGCGGCAATGAGCTTTCGAGTTCCTAACGCCTAATAATAATAATAATAATACTGAAAGTATATAAATAATTACAGTAATAATGTCTAGAATTATATTGTCATTGAGAGATTAATAAGATAATTAATTATGTCATTATATAAGCTTTTAAAACATTTATTATTATTAATGTGAGTGACAAGATAATTGTTACGACGACTTCTGTAATCTTCTGTAACCGAATTATCGAGCGCCAGAGGGATTGAAATAATGCGATATTTTTTTTTGTATTATTACAGAAGAATCGAAGCAGCAATTAAAACATTTTTTTTTCAGGTATACAAAGGTATATAAAGGAAAACAGTTTCTGTTTTAGTTTTTATATTATATAGAACAAAGATAATTTTTAAATTAATAGAAAAATTTTACATATATTTTTACATATACATTATTTATAGTACGTAAATAGATAAATTATTTTATCTCTAATATGAAGCTATCATAAAAATAAAGAAATAAATAATAGCATATCTCTGTTTCTTCTGTGCTGGAACAATATTTGCGGATTATGAATTAGGTTTTGTGCGCTTTGTATGCAAAACGAACCGACACTGCATCGATGCTTGGTTCTGCATAGCAACGAAAAGTCCGAAGAAAGAGGACAAAAGCGACCTGCAAGCGCCTGGTGTACTCCGAAGAAAAAGGAAAAAGGAGAAAATGAATAAAAATAAAACCGACGAGGTCGCATGCGAGCGCGGTCGAATATTTATCGATGTCGGTACATAGCGAGAGTAATATGGAAATCGCTGGATTTACCACTTACTCGGATATACACGTACATACGGATGCGTGTGCACCAGAAACGGACATGGTCCCAATTTTGTTTCGCGTCGTGCTCGTTGGTCGACCGTTGCTCACAAAATCCGTAGACACGAGAATATAACACGATACTTATTTAGGCGGAGGATACTGAAAGTTACAATGAAAAGGGAAAAACTACCGACAACTGGTTCACTGAAAATGGATCCTCGTAATATCAGAGAGAAAATATTGGCGAGAGGGGTGAGAGTGGGGGAGGGGGGGGGAGGGGAGGGAGTTTCTTCATCTCTATCTTCATAACTTACTTCCCGTCACTGTGCTTTTCTTCCTTATTATATTTTCTAACATCGAGTACGCGAGGAAGTCAGCGCCAGATGATGGTGCTCAGAAATTTCAGACTTTCATTCTTCGTTCGTACGAACGCCTTTCCCTATTTTAACGCTGTATATATTCATTTACAAAATACACGTAGTAATAAGCCTCGAGTATATACGTTTCGTTCTGTCACGTCCCTTTATCCGTACAGCCACGAGGTTGGAAATGCGAGGGGCTAACGTCGAAATTTCGCGAGGACATTTGGGATTTGATGGACTTGCGGGAAACACAGGCGGGGGGTCGCGCCTCTCGATAATGCGGTAAACGCAAAAGGGACAGGGACCTGACGCCATCCCCCAGACCTCGGTGTACACGCGACGCGCCGCTTATGTGCATCTAACACATTCTTTAGCGGTGAGGCCGGTGAGCGCGGCTATGCGCGGTCTCACCCCATCTCACCCTACTCCGCAGACACGTACCACCAACACACAGGGGGGGGGGGCAGGCTGGGGACCGCGCGATGGGTGGCAGTGGCGTTGGCGGTGGCGGTCCGGGGGTGGCGCAACACAAACACGAGTGCAAACTTCGAGCTTCTGTATGCGTGTTGGGAACTCGCCGGACCTGAGAGGGAGCGAGAGAGGAGACGGTCGCGAACAGACAGACGAGAGGAAGACAGAGAGGAGCGCGCAGGAGGGGGTGAGAAAGGGAGAGACCGAGAGAGGAAAGGAGAAAGCAAGGGGAGATGAGGCGAGACAGAGAAGGAGATTGAGAGAGAGAGAGAGAGAGAGAGAGAGAGAGAGAGAGAGAGAGAGAGAGAGAGGCGGTATATGTATATATGGCAGATACATAGCACGGCTTGCGGAGGGCACAAGTTAGTGTCTATATACGCGGGAGATCGATAGAGGACAGAATCCCGGGACATCCCCAGCGATCCTGTTCTCTTATTCTTGCAAGAAGCATCCTCGGGGTGGTCCACGACGGGGTCGTGCCGTCGCCGCCATCGCCGCCGCATGTTCTCGCTTTGCATTAATGTCGCGGAGACCGAAGAGGGATAGGGTCGAAAGGGGACCGGAGGTCTCGCATGCGGAAAGAGATCGGGTTGAAGAAACGACGTACGCGCGCGCCCGCGACGCTCTCTCCATCGCGCCGAATGCATTACTACCTCTCTCCCAATTATGCGTCGCAATGTCATCCCTGTTCTAATAACCGCATGCGTGAGAGATCGTCTTGCGCAGCGACGTCGTGGTTCCGTTCTGCTAATTACCGCACATCACGCACGCAAAACTTGGACCCGCGGGAAGGATTGATATATAATCCTGCGTACTCCGCGCGAATCCTACGAATTACTTACGGAATTCCCCGGGAATCTTGAAATCAACCCGCCGAACTTGAAATCGCATCACCGGAGGTGCGATATTAAACTAGCCTGATGTTTGCCTGGGATCAGAAGCGTGTACCTTGGCAGCGTAGATACTCCCATAGATAATCGTAGATATTCACTTGATCCGCATGCGTATAATACTCGATTCACTGCATTCGACTTAATGTCCGTGTAATTGTTCATTGTATAAAGATAAGTTCTTTACGTATAAAATTACAATAAATTACTAAAGTTCTCACAAATAATTGACCATAATCCTGTCAGAAAGAAAAATATTTTTAAAAATTACTAAAATAATTAAAAATGTTCAAAATTATATTATCGATTTTCATGTAACTTTTTTATAACTTTTCATCATTTTTACACTGAGAAACAAATGCTATTAATTCAATTAAAGTTTACATTACAGACTGTCACTAACATAAATAATTAATTCATGTATATTTTTGTTGACGTAAAGGCATAAATTATACTTTAATTGAATTAACAGCATTTCTTCTCAGTGTATAAAATAGAGATAAAAAAAAAAAAGAAATTATAACATTTACAATTACAATTTTTTCGATATGGGAACATTTCTTAAAATTTCTGACCCTAATCATCCAGGAACAGAACTCTGTTTCGGAGGCTCCATTATATTATTAATTACTCCGCCGTTTAACCGTAAATAGCGCTTGATCAAATTGTCTTCCTCAGAGAGGCGAGTTATATCGTCCCGAATATGCCAAATGCACTCGACGCTGTAACGAAGTTGCTGCAACTTTATCAAAGTTCTGCTTAATTCTAAGCAGCGACGCGAGCAACAAAAAGCCGCACGGGGAAACTCGGCGCGTAAGTCGGCGGTGAGTTTGCATCAAATCGTCGATTAAAATAAGTCTGAGAGAGAGAACGTCGTGCTGTACGTCAAGGAGATGGTGTCTTGGCTAGATAACATTTCTAGGACAACGGAGAAATGCATTGGGAAATCTTATATTGAATTACATACGCTTGATCACGTTACACCACCGTAACGCATTACCCTCGTCGAACATCGTAATTAGCAAAGAGCAGAGATAAGGGTATCCCGAGTGATGTCGATACGGTGGCGTTGGATAAAGTGCGTGTGCACCACCTGCCGCGAAGTTACATTACATTAGCACGCCCTTAAAATGGCAATCTCCCCCTCCCTCCTCCCTTCCCCTACTCCCCTCTTTCATCCTCGCCGATCTTGTCGATCCAGCGTCTTCGTGCCGACTGATATATAACGAAGATGTAATTATCGGAAAGAGCGACACACGCCGGCACGTATCAGCTCCGGCGCGTCACGCTTAGCGGCATTCGTCTCTCGTCTTCGGGGAGTTCTCGGGTAACGACGTTATACGGAGATCGAGCTGCAGGGCGATGTGCAGCGGATACCAGAATTGAACGCCCGATGAGAGCGGGGGGGGGGGGCGCGATGGTGGCTTGGTGCTCGCCTTCTCGCGCTCGCTCTCTCATCTCTCGTTGAAAGGATCATATTATCCGGGCGCGCGTTGCTTGGGAGGATGAGGTCTCACTGTCTATCCGCCCCAAATCGACGTGCAGTTTCTCCGCGTCGCCGGTATTCACGGCTAATAATCATCGCGGCACATCCCGTTGTGTATTCGCTTCTCTCGCACATATATACCGGGAGATACGAAAACTACCATCGTTAAACTCATGTTCGTAATGTGAATTTGCCACCCCCTAGGATAAGACTCCTCTTCTCGTAATCAGCGAACAATTGATAGTATAATCGCTATACGCTCGCGATGTATGTTGATGCACGTGGAGTAAATCTCTGTATTGTTATTTGTCAGGATTTAATATAATCGTAATTTTTTTTATATATGAGATTATCAATCTTATTCCTAAATTAAAAAGAGGATAGAATAAAATGTGATTCATCTTGGATTAGACTAGTCAATTTAAGTCAGTTTAAAGAAATATACATATAGATACAAAATGTTTCTTTATTTTAAAAGTGACATAACGCAAAAGGTCTAGATTATCAATTATTAATCATTAAAAGGTCTGTCAATTATCAAAAGTAAACTAGCTTAACTTCATAATCCGTTCGCCAAATAGTACTTGTGTTGTTCTTAAAGAGATCCTTCTTGTGTAATTGAGTAATGCCTTCTACAAGAGTGACTCATCTTGAAATATAAAAAGGAGAGCTTTTTACAACAAAGAAATTTAAAGTTAAGACAGTTTAGTGATCAAAGTTTGAAGAAGAAATTGTTTTATTTTGAATTTAGCCATTTTAACTGATTAAAATAAACATAAACTGATGATATTTCGAGTTATGTCACTTTTGATTGAAATTATTCAGGTTATAATTTTATAAGATAACGAAAATCGCGGTACAACACTCAAAGAAGGTGCTCTTTTTAAACTTAACTAACTTTTTCAGCTGTATTAATTTTGAAGCAACGAAAACACTTTTTCCATTTACATAAAGTTATTATATCCTGTTTAAATTTTGTAATATGTACATTTAAAATTACATTACCCACATTTAAAATTAAAATAAAATTTATTTTTAAATTATATATATATTAATCTAAGATATATTAATTTAAATATTAAAATGAAACGTATGTAGTAAATTATAAATTATATATGAATTATGTATGTTGTAATTATATCTTTTAATTAGTTTAAACTATAAGTTTTTTAATCAGAGTTCAAAGTGAATTCTTTTTCGAAATTTCCCAATACCCATCGTGTACGAATTTATGAGGTAATTGACGTACGTTTTGTGTTACTTATCACATACGTGTCACCGCAATAAGAACATTTGATCTTATTGAGACACTCGTAACGGTCGATTGAACCGGCGACGTATTGCACGGCACATTGATAAGTCAGTTTCTGACGTATCTGCTCGATGTAGGAAGTAAAACACGCTGAGCCGTCAAAACCGTTGAGAAAGAAAAAGAACGCGAGTCTCTACAAACTACGAGTTTGCGCGATAAAGACGTTACAACCTACGAAAAAAAAAAAA
>NW_017305072.1:787737-796106 GCF_001594115.1 Trachymyrmex septentrionalis
AAAGAAAATATTAGAGGTGTAAAACTTTTACGACATCTCAGTATTTTCAGCACTGATACAAATCGCCAGGCTCGACAAAGTATGATGAAGTGATGCTTTTACTGCGTGGAGTCACGTGATGTCCGAATCGTATCTCGTCCAACGACAGAGGTTCGACCATTATTAATCCAAAAACGCATTATTTTGCGTCATCGCATTCCTTTTAATTCATCGCGTCCTCGGATGATACATAATACTGTATGAGTTTGCAAGCCTCGCGACATATCTCATTGAAATAATTTCTCTCGTAATTAATTGAGACAAAATAATAGTAATTTATATTTAGTTATTACTTTTATTATACACACTCTTATTATTTTTCATTGAACATTCATTACCATTAAAAATCTCTCTCTCTCTCTCTCTCTCTCTCTCTCTCTCTCCCTTTATTATCCGCTGGAAAATATATGATCACGTTAAAGCGATACAACTCGTTACTACTTGCAGTATCTCATGTAATGTTGCTACGGAAGCTGGAATCGTTGTATCGCTATGCGCAGCACGATGCTATTTTACGCTATTCCTCACAGAAGTACCTTCCGCAAAAATCGATCTGAGCGTATCGACGACGCTACGTGCGAGAGCTTAGAAGACGGCACTCAGTGTTCGGGGAGTAAAAGAGAAAAGGATGTATTAGTAGCGTCATTGCTTTGCGAAATTTCAAGGAATTCAACAGTGACTTCATGCATTTTTATGCCATCCAATCGGTGTAATTGTCTCCGCTTTTGGCTCTCTGTCTCTCGTTCTGTATCGCATCCATCTAGTTCGGCCGCATCGCGGAGCGTTCAGGCGTAACGACGATCCGAGCGACGAGACGAAATGGAAATTCACGGCTTTCAAATCCCTCGTGCACATCGACACGATGTCGGAGTGATTTTCCTTTGGGCCCTCTCTCGGTCCCTTTCCCTATAAACTATAATCCCTTAACGCCACAGCCGCGGATGGAACGTTTCCGTGCTGCACCAAAATTTACATCCATGTCGAACACGTGTTTTCGATTGCGCTACCGACTTATATGTACCTTCGCATCGAGAGATTTTCCCTATATAAATATGACGTGGAAAAAGCGTATATTTCAATATAGCAGAATATTCCGTTCCTATCACACTGGCTCTTTAAGCTCATCTACTAATTTTTTTATTCTTACACCTTTAACTTTTCCATCTAATATGTCATACGTTAAAAAGAATAAATTTAAAAATAGAAGCGTTATTACTCTTTAATATGTGAATCCGATAATTTCATCGGCTCTCACAATTTATTTCTGAAATATTAATTCAATTTAATTGAATGTATATTATAATAGATAGTAGTTCAACATCTTAATACTCGGACCGGGAAGGCGCTTTGTACTTAAAGTTTTAATATTTATATAGACGGTCTCGTTTCCAATCATATTCTTTAATATGTTTTATATATATGTATGCATATTGTACATTAAAAAATATAAGTTTAATAATAGAAACATTAAAAGATTTAATATGCTATATATTAAAAAGAATAAATTGAAAAATAGAAACGATTTAACATTTTTATTGTTTGTTTTTTATATTTCTCTCTCTTCTCTTTCTACAGCCTTATTTTGGAACCTATTGAAAAATCACAGACCTGCCGACGACTTGATCAGTTCGATACTGCATCGACAAGTGTACTCTCGTAGATCTAGTAGATCGATATGATCATTCGTGCGTGCCCCTCGATCGAAATGTTCGCCAAAGAAAAGAGCCCTCCGTTGAGGATAGTCTACGTGGTCGGAATTTTAATACTTCTCGTCTGTAAGCGAGAACTCTGAATAATTTCGTAAATAGCTGCGATTCACGCGTCTCCGCTACCCTTCGACAATTTTCCTTCCCTAATTTCTGATCCGAGCCTGGCGTGCCAAGTCCTACCACCGAGCGCTACCACCGCTTGTTTTAACTTTGTTTTAACTTTAAATGGACTTTCATGGCCGACGTGAAGAGATATTAGTTGCCGCTGTAATTTTGTTTCGCCACGCACGGTTGCCTTTGCGCTTCCGCGCCGCGTTCGCGTCCCGCATTTCCACCGCCGCTATAACGATTTATAATAGACTTATATTTAGGTCAATCGAGGTAATGGTGGCAGCAAATGCAATATAACTGTAGAACGGAAAATTAACCCTCCGCTTATAATGTGTCGGTTTGCGGAATCGCAGCAATATTTTATTCATCTGTTTCTATTATTATCGAATGATCATTCATTGTTACACAGCTACATACAATTGCAAATTAAAATATGTTTTTTTTTCCCTCTTTTTCTCTCTCATACTCAATTAAATAATATTGCATTTCAATATCCTCTGTAATAAGGATAATAAAGGATAATAAGTCAATGAACGCTAGCACAAATGAGCGAAGAGGACTATTTTATTAGATAGCCCTTAGAATTTACACGGGAAGGACAGTTTTGTCAAAATATCTGAAAATTTAAATAGATGTAAAAATAATTTTGTCGGATTATCAAAATAATTACGTAAAACACTTAAGCTACTTAATAGAATGTAAAAACTTTTTTGCAGCGTAATTGCTCATCATGTTTGAATTTCCTACTTAACTATTTTGATAATCCAACAAAATTATTTTCAGATCTGTATGAACTTAAATTTTTCGATATTTCAACAAAATCGTTCTTTGAGTGTAAGATTAGCTCAATTAAATAAATTGAGTGATTTAATAGATTGTATATGTGTATATATATATATAATTGCATTCCATACATATATAATAAAATTGCTATATATAATAAATAGATTCGTTCTCTGTTGTGATTAATCGATATTCTATAGACATCAATCATTTTTACCACTTCATAATCATTACTATTGCATTAGATTTTATTGAATATTTCCTGTCATTTGTTTTTCAAAAGTATTACAATACATTTAAATATTTTTCAACAAGTACTACAACGTAAAAGTTTTTATTTAAACAAATAAATCATAGAGATATGATTTTTGTATCGCATCGAATATTCATGAATCTTAGAAACTATTTTCTCGCATTTATTATACATATTTCGTGAAACTATTACATTGTATTTCTCTCTTAGAATTATGCATCTACCATTACTCAAAACTTAAAAATGGATTGCACTTTATGACATTTATTTATAATAGAACTCGAATAAGTAATGTGTTTAATTAAAAAATTCAGTATTCACATTTTCAACGCAACGTTAAAGCTGGCAAACGTTAGAAATAGCGACACTCCGAGCCAAAGCTTTTTAATCAAGAAGCTTTAGCATTTTTCACTTTGCAAAATCAAACGACAAATAGAAAAGAGTTACTGTATCGATGTATCGAGAAAAATCTGTCCCTATGTGCTCCTCTCCCTCCTTCACGGTACCAGAATATAGGTATCACTAGACGTCATTTCAACGATTGAGAAGAAACTCGCGTGCAGAGGCGAGTAGCTACCGCATTGAATAGCGCGCGACGGCGTCGCTTTGACGGAGCAGCCAACGGGGAACTTTCTGCTGGATATCCGGAGATATCACGAATTGCATCCGAACTAGAACCGTCACCTTTTCGTCGTCGTCGGCAGTGGCACAACTGTCGTGGCGCGAAATGTCACCTCAAATATCTCCGTACGTACTCGTTTGCGACAGCCCGAGCCGTGACGTTCTGAACTTACGCTTGCAAAGTGATTCCACGAGAGTCCGGTAGGTCTCAGGTCTCAGGCCTCGATGCGCGACGGCAGAGTCAGCGACGTTGACGACGATGAGGACGACGGCGATAGCGGCGACGACGGCGACGACGGCGACATGCTCGTTTGTGCCGTTCACGGTGCTTGCACCGTTTCGCTACAGCGACCAACGCGCGAGCCAACGCCGAGGCGTTAATTCCTGTTCCGCTTCGCTTTCGCGCAACTGAATTTCATAGATTGTGTGCCGGGCGGGCCGGCGATTGCCGAGCGACACACAATAAAGCCGTGCGCGGCAATTACGGCGTCGGAACTTTCACGGTAAAGCGAGCCCGCTTATTGAGAGGCTAACGTAGTTAGCTTCATTCGCGGACGGCCGTTAAGGTATGATAACGACGTTATTACTTGGTCACGAAGAGAGGGAGAGGGGGAGGGAGGGAGGGAGAGAAAGAGAGAGAGAGAGAGAGAGAGAGAAAGAGAGAGAGAAAGAGCAGGGAGGACGGAAGGGGAAGGAAACTATAGCGATTTCTCCGTGCGGCACGTTTCTTAATTAATTAACGTAATAATTAAAGTATTCAATTATTACGAGAGACAATTATCGCGTTTCCAGCAAGAGGGGTGAGGAGGGAGCGTGACAAGCTAAAACCCCCGAAGGACTCATAACTTTGCCGTACGCGCCCGTATCCAAAGCTCGCTCGGAGATTCCACCGCGAGGATAGAGCCCTTTTATCTACGAGAGTTATGAGCGCCGATAATTTTACGGTTTCGCTGTAAAACAGCGCGTAAATACGCGGCGCTCCCGGTAGCGATGAAAAAGAAATGACAACGGGAAAGAGGGGGGGGGGAAAAGAGCAGAAAAGAAAAGAGGTCCCCCCCCCCCCTTCTTGCGCAAAGATGCGTCGCGTCGTTTGATCGGACGCGGCACATTAATATACCGATCCGAACGTGATTCCGACACGGGCAGGGGAAGAGAGAAGAGTCACCGATCCAATTTCCTTATTCTCTCGGATGCGGGACCATAAACGAAATACAGGCTGTGCGAGATCACACAGGCCGCGAAATCCCCAGTGTAGACCGTCGTGGCTGAGTGATATCCGCATATTTAAATCCAGCCAGTGATTCCTACCTCGAGAGAATGTCGAGACCTCTTTCCATCTAGACGCGAAAGCCATCCCGAAAAGCTCTCGCTACTATCACGTGTTATAAACGTAAATTCCTTCATCAGTACTCAACGGTAAGGATAAACTAAAGAAATGCATTAAGTAATCCAATTTAAATGTGAGCTTTTAAACAGTACAATTTCCCTATCGAGAGAGAGAGAGAGAGAGAGAGAGAGGGGGAGAGGGAGAAGGACATGCAAATAACTTATATAAACATAGCCAATTCCTATTGGAATCGATAATCTCAATAATTTAATCTGATTCAGATCGCGCATTTGAATCGCTCCCCTTCAATCTGAACAAGATTCGTGAGGGTGGATGGAAATCTATTGCGAAGTGAAGTTTGGTGAGACCGGGTTTGCTAGAACTCGGTCTAGAAGGGTTTCGTTCCGCTCGCCGCGGACGATGTGCGTCAACGGGTGGAAATACGCGAACGTGACCCCGGGGCAAAGTCGCCGCATATTAATCCCGTACAAATGGCACTCGGCTCTGCGCGCGAGTATTTTTCTCCTTCTCTCCCGTTTGGCTTCCTCTTTTCGCCGCCGAACCACGACACGCCCCCCGCATTATTTTTTTTATTTAAAAAATGAACGCGGAGGAGAGGGTTACCTCGCGAGAACGGGCGACGAAGCACCGGGCGGGGGAGACACTCTCTTGATTAAAACCATCGATCTCTCACCGGGATTACGGATGCATTTAGAAATCAACACACGCGCGCACACGCTCGAACGCATCTTCCTCGAGCCTGAAACGCGCATTTCCCGATTATCATCTCGCCCGATACTTGACGCATTTGAGTTAGTCGCCATCCGCGAAAATCTCCGACTTCTCGATTGCCGAGGAAAACGAGGCCGGTGTCTCAAAATAGGTTTTTTGAAGTTCTCCTCATTTTCTTATATTCTACTTTGTATCATTACACAGAAAGGGCGATTTTGCTGAAGTATTTAAAAATTTAGCTAACAGATTCTGACAATTATTTCGTCGAACCATCAGAATAATTATGCAGAAAATGGTTAAATTAATTACTAGAATATCAAAACTTTTTGCAACATTTTACAGATCATGCTACAGATTTTTACATAATTATAATATTCACGATTACTTGCATTTCAATTTATTCAAACATAAAATGGAGAAAAAAGTATCACTTTATTTTTCATTAAAAAACTGGCAATAAAGTGGATGTTAAAAACTTCCTCCGGAAAAGAAAGAGAAAGTTTCGAACTTTTCGTATTAGAAAAATTAATAATGGAATACTATAAAAGCCGTTGCGTATAAAATTTTCGCAACTGCTTTATAATGTTGCAATGCTACATTTTATTTTATTCCATGAAAAAAAAAAACAGATAATAATACATTACAATTATCGCAGAAATCAGAGAATAATAAAGTGGTGTTTTTTAAATTAAATTTAAGAAAACCAACTACTACATTTATGTATTCCATAAAATGAAATGTATGGATATGTAGTGAAATAATAACAATATTAGTACATAACCTTCTATCAATATTCACACAACTTTTAATGGGTTAAAACCTATTTGTGTCTCCATATAACACGAACGGTAACTATCACAGTAATTATAGATATTCCAAAGGAAATTTGATTTTCCCATTTATATATTGCGATGAAAATTCGTCTGTACTTCGTTTTACCAACAAACCGATATAATTAAATTAACGGAAATATCCAATTTTGCGACAGTTAATATTTCTCTTAGAGGGTGTTCAAAAGAATCGGATTTACGAATATAAAATTTTAAAATTGTTCAATTAGCTAAAGAATAAATTTCTGTCCAAGTACAATTTGTCGTGTTTCTTTATTTTACGCGCGATAAAAAAAAAATTCCTATTTCGATTTTGAACATATCTCGGCGATTTTGCGTGAAAGAACCACAATGTATGGCATTATCGCTCGATGACGAGAACACTGTTTCGAGACGATTAAAATTCCGTTCGGATCTTACCTCTGTGCGCATCCTGCGTTCTCTTAAAACCGCGAAATCCCGATCTCTGCTGTTACTAAGGTAACCGTACATCGTATGCGAAATCACTCGTAAAACCGTCGTGGGCGGGTGCGAAAACGTCCTGGTCGCTTTACGATCCGAGTCTCCCCAGAAATCGTCTTGCGGCACGTTGAGCTCTCGTCCCGATCGAATTGTCTTTTTATCGTGGCGGCTTATTCGTACCGCTAAATTTCGGAGCGGCACCCGGTACATTTAACGTCGTTCATCGCGCACCACCGATGCACGTCGATGCACATGTCGTCGCCGCCGCGGTGCACGATACGGGCACCGACGTATCGACTTGCATTACACACAGCACACACACTCGCCCACATAAATGCACACGTTCGCGCAACATCAGCTCGGATGCGAGTACATGATCGAGCGCACATCATTCGTACGTTATACGTATTCACGCGAGCACGTATACCGTCATTCGAAAATTCGACGATAAAGAATAGACGCATTAAGACCGGTTTTCACAGTTCTTATATTTTAAGATCATTTTATTATTAAATACAGTCTGAAGGTATACATCGTACACAAACCAATCACGAAATCGTATTCAGAACGGTATATTCGTAGTCTGTTCTTATTTCAAGACAGTCTTAAATAATTGTTTTAAGATATTAATGCAGCTCTTTGGCCGGTATTCATAGCCAGTTCTTATATTCAAGATCGTCTTAAGTTCAGTCTTGAGATGTTACGAGTCAATCAGAAGGTCGCATTAGCGTCTTAAGACATTGTCTTAAGTAATGTCTCTTGAAATAAGAACAGACTATGAATACCTGCCTTAGAGAGGGATTGAGTGGCTAAACAAACGAATGCAAATAAATACAAATAAACTGTTCGCTTCAATGGATGTCGGGAGTATTAACGGCATTCGTACCTATTGAAACAAATTATTCATGTACGTTCGCGCTTCTTCATCGTCGTTTGGCGATTTAATATATGTACGTTGTTCTTAATTAAAATAAAAGGAAAGAAATTACCATATAAAATGTGCCTTCTAATATTATCGATAATCAAGAACACAATTGGAGCGTAGGAAGAAGCGCACAAGTCCAATGTAAACGTGGTGGATTAACTTTTATCTTAAGACTTCCCGGCCTGGAGAGATAGAACTGTGGCTGTGAACGTCTGTACGTGTACGCGACGTGTGCGGTGGAAGATAAGCTGGCGAAAATACGCGAAGTCACGTATTTTATGAAATATATACCACGAACATGTACGCCTGTGTGTATGCATATACATTCGTACTTTCTGAAAACGCGCGACTGTACGTGTGTGTAGAATTTTGGCGGCATTAGTAGGTTGCGCGAAAAGGTAAACGCATTTTCCGGATGGACTCGCGAGAGGAACGGCGCGTGCACAATCCTTCCTTTCCTCCGCCCAAGGATTTCGCGAGCGACAGATCCGACTTACATGCATGTGTGTGTGTGTGTGTATGTGTGTGCGTGTGTACATAAAAGTTGTATGCAATTTAAACATACGCCAAGGATACA
>NW_017305072.1:796206-798176 GCF_001594115.1 Trachymyrmex septentrionalis
GTGTATGTGTGTGCGTGTGTGTGTGTGTGTACATAAAAGTTGTATGCAATTTAAACATACGCCAAGGATACAGACCGCGCAAACTGTTTGCAGATAAAAATTAGTATCACTTGTGCGTATCAAAGAAGGAAGAACGCTACTTAACTGAATAACTTCTCTCTCTTTCTAGATAAAGAAAATGTTTAACAACTCTAAACAATTTCTTTTTGTAGAAGAAATTTCGGAGAGAGAAGTTATTTAATTAATTCGAGAGAATATTCTAATTATGATTTATATTCTCTAAATTTAAATCGGTGAATAATTATAATCGCTGACATCAGTCCTAATATAATAAACGAACGAAACGTGAAATTCCAACTTAGCTAACCTTTAGTGTCTAAATTCAATGTATATAGTACTGGAAAATTTGCTTTAACGCGCAAGTATGGGTATTTTATTTATATATTGCTTAAATTTGCTTTAATTTTTTGTCAAATTTCGTTTTATCCAGTATATACCACTAAATATAATTTCAGGGATTCAAATTTGGGAAGAATACTCGCTCACACTGGCGTCGAATTTTAAATGTCAATATGCATTTCTAATATTAAAGTGCATATCGATGCCGGCGTGTCGTGAAATATCATCAGAAAGTCATCGATGCGCTTTTCACAGTATCACATCTATTGCGGGCTGGCTGGAAAGTCGACGGCGAACGGACGCGACGAAATTCCGATATTAAACGCAGTAGATAAATCACTCCCAGATTTATGCAGAGGGTCCGGGAAAATATTTTCGGACTGTGCTATACGAGCTGGCACTTCCGCACGCACGTTTTATTTTCCAAACGTGATCGAGCAGACGTTGTTATTGAGTCCAGCGAACGTACTTGAGCAACGAGCAACGATAGCGCCCATGTATCGTAATTAATTCGGCACATCGCAATAACGAATAATTTTCTTCGCATATTCGCGCTGTAAATATCAAACGCGAGCTTTCGCGATTTCGATAATGCGTATTTTTAGTAGTCACGAGTTGTGCGATAAAAAAAAAAAAGAAAAGGATGAGACATTAACGAGTCGTAAAAGGAGCAAAACAAAAAGAAAGTTAGAAACACCGCAAAAAGACAATCCCTCCTTACTGTTTTCAATTTTCATTAGGAACATAATACGTTTCGGACTTAATTAGCGTTTATAAAGTAGGTTAAAGCATTTTACTGCTGCAAGCTTTTTACAGTTACAGATCGCAAAGTCCGTTGGGATATTATGCTCCTTAAACAAAGTTACAAAAGAAGACATCTAGTTGCTATCGTTTTACATCGTGCGCAGCTTTATAATGAAGTTTGCAAGCAACCTCCGACCTTTCAGTTATACATACTGCTTTATCACTATTCGAACATTTCTGAAGACCATTATTTCCTAAGTTTCTCAGTAGCAGTAGTAACTCGATATAATTCCGATCCGGATATAATACGATTTTCGATATATATTGCAGTCGATAATATTGTACCTAGTATTAGATACGTAATCGCAGCTATATATACACAGTTACAATCACTTTACTCAATGGCAGAGCTCCGTATTGCTTCCAATGTACTTAAAGATCGTGATCATAACAATCTGATAAAATAAATTCCAAAAAGTGTCCCAATTGCCCATTTTCTGTTATTTATCCCCAACTTCTATACCTTCTCTCTAATACAATTTTATCTCTCGTTATTCTTACCCTCTTCTTATCGATTCTCTCCTCTCGCAAATTTTCATTAGATCATTTCTTCCTCCGTACATTATTACATTATTTTATTAATTTATTCTACCCAGCTCATTCTTTTAATGAGAAAAGAAAAGCATTATATTATTTATATATTAAATTTTCAAATATTCAAAGGAAACACTTCAAATTATATAATGTCTTAGCTTTATTTCCATTATTATTATTATCATCGTTATTATTATTATTATTATTATTATTATTATTGTTATTATTAAATA
>NW_017305072.1:798276-803478 GCF_001594115.1 Trachymyrmex septentrionalis
TTGTTTTGTTAAGTGAGTAAAGAAGAATTTTAAATAATGTACTAGTAGCTCTCGATTTTATAATTGCTTTCAACGGAGAGAGAAAAATTACGAGTGGAAAAATTAAAATGATAGTTTAATTTAAATTTTGCAATCAAAATCAATTATAATTGTAATATATTTGCAGTTCTGGTAATCACACGTCGCATGTTATTTTATTAATTGTATTATTAATTGGCTGGTTAGCGGATACAATAAACTCTAAACCTGAACTTCCAGTTGGCTTGATTTTTTTTCCAATCGCGCGAAAACGAATTCTGAATATTTTTAATAAAACGCGTAGAATGTTCGAAGCGTTTTGCGTTAAAACTATTGACGGTCAGGCGAAATAACTGCAATAATACCTGTAACCGTATTTGTTAATTATTAATGCGTGTTAGCGAGAATTTATTCGTTGACCGTAGTAATTAAATCAGGGTGGGAACAAAAGAGCATTTAGTTTAAAGCAAGAATACAAAGCAAAGGCACATCCTGTATACCCTGCAAATAATTCTTTGCTATTGTTTGAGAAGGGATAGCATTATAGTATTATCGATTTTTTTCTGCACTCATTTTAACAGAGCGTTCAAAGCAAACAAATTAGATTCAACATTGGTATTGTTAATAACAGTATGGATACACGATGTGTAAAACGAATTATCGATATTTTTTTTTAATGAATAATACAATATTAAATAACTCCGCGTCAGCAATACCGTACAATAGTCCAGTATATTCGTGCTTAACGTTACACTATTTCACCAGCTCTCAATTGGACTTCAACAAAAGTTCATCTGCGAAGCATGGGGGCTCGATGCGTACTGTCGTCTCTGCACTGGAAACGGACAATCAACTTTACTAATACATATACGTTTTGAATACGCACGTCACCTGCAAGTTCTAGATCATGGATCAAAATGAAAAAAGACGCGGTACATTTGTGGAAAATTCCTTTGTCCGGTACTAACGCTCGCGATTCTTGAACAATGCGCTTGTAAATATCCGTCATTGCTACCGCAACAAATACCATTAATCTGGACCACGCGATTTACAGATTACAGTACATGTATCACGTTGTAATAAATTTTATATGGATAAATATTATATGTATTGTTCGATTCAACATACCATATTTAGATTATATTATATGTACAAGTTATATAACGTTATAGTGTTCATTTTCGAAAAAACGCACAAATGTCTTTCCAATTATATTTACATGTTCCAAAATTTCTTCATTCATAGAGAAACTTTGCTTTGGGGAAATAAGCATATGCTCCAATATCCTCATTCGCATTTCTCCATGCATTTCTTTCGATGAATAAAGGTTCAAGCACTTGCTCTGCAGTTTATTCATACGATTCAATATCTTCATCCACGTTCTTCGAAGCATTTCTTTGATAAATAATAATAAAAGAACGGGGAACTTCACTTCCCTTTATTTGCGTTATCCATTAACGTATTGGCAATTTGCAAAACATCCGCGCAAAGGTAGATAATTATATACCGTGTTTCTGTATTTGAAAAGCAAAAGAGAATAAACGGGAATTTGTATTAATCTTAATGTATTTATATTGTTCTAATCAATAACGAGTTGTACAAGATATGAAACAAAGTTGTACAAATTGCGGAACAAGGTAAATTTAATTGAAAGTGTTCTTAAATGAAGCAGTAAAAAAAAAAATATCTTTCAAACCTATCTAAATGAAGAAGAAACTTTTACATTACTTTATCAATTTCAATCTGAATAAAAAAATATCAATCAAATTTATCTACGTCTTATTAATTTACGTTGAAAGCATGCCTCTACAATTGACAGACTTCTAGCTAAAGAATTGCTCTTTGAAACTTAAATCTCTGTCCTTGTCAAGTACAGAAGAGCGAATCGTCGTTGCATAACGACGCAACCCGCATCGTTCGTGCTTCCAGATCTCGCGCGGGGCTTCCGAAGCGTCGTTTCCGAAGTAACGAGCCATTACTCTCGGTCAGATTGAGGCTGAGGTTGCAGTATGTTTTTTCGATAATTACCAGCGTACCCTTCCCATCCTGCCCCCGTCTTCGACGTGAACGAGAACGTCCACCGCTAATATTAAATCAGTCGGCGAAAAAGTTGGCCGTTACTCCTGATATCGAGCGTCCAATTATCGCCGACGTTAAATCAGTTCGAAGCATTGTTTCCGCCCGCGGAGAGGGCCCCTATTAAAAGTTAATGCATTTGTCACACGAACCGCGCCACTACATACAGACGCACACCCACAAATGCATTTGCGCACACGGTGGTCTGCTGGTTGTTAGGTTTTTAATGGATTTATGATTGAGGGGCACGACCTAAAAAATTCTCAGCCTCCAGCGGACGAGGGAAACGAGCATCGTAAATGAATACGGTTAATCTCGTTGCGTCCCTTCATCACGAAATAACCACTGCGTGGGGAGGAGATGCGAAATAGAGTGTGTGCGAGTGAGAGAGAGAGAGAGAGAGAGAGAGAGAGAGAGAGAAAGGGAAGAAGAAGAGACGCTTGGCTTGCACTTCATCAACTCGCCTTTCTTTTAATAAGCACATCGAGCTTTGCGGTGAGCTCATCCTCTCTCTCTCTCTTTCTCTCCCTCTCTCTCTCTCTCTCTCTCTCTCTCTCTCTCTCTCTCGTTTCTTATTTTCCTTTTTTTCCACGTCAAAACGTGCTTCTAACCTCTCTACATTTATCACCGCCCACTGCAGCTTAAGCGGCAATTTTGTAGCGCGCTATGCATGTGCTTGCTTCAGCCGCCCCCGGGCAATCCCCTTAATGTGTACTTTTTCTCACTGTCATAATTGAGGAGCCGCCCGAGAAGGAGGCCGCGGCACTATCCTCGGGAATGTTCTTCTCTCATAAATTTCGGCCTTACGCCTCGCAAGTGGTGCGGCTTTGTACCTCGGCGCGCCTCGTGTTACGAGATATTAGAAAAAATTTTCGCGATTTTTCATGTGGCCCCCGACGCATTGTACTACACTAACAGAGGAGCACTCGGTCGTTCCAGGCTTTCGACTAATTCGCAGACATAATTTCATCATCGGGGTTCTATTTCAATTGGCTTACTTCCATCACACAGATTGAAATGGTGTTTGAAAGAGTTTCTTAAAAGTTAAGTATTACATTTTTTGACATTTTACAAAGCTGTTGCTTTACATCTTCTAATATATTAAGATTAAGAATGTACTTTAATGTTGATAAAATATACTTTAATATTAATGTTAAGTATGATTTTGGAAACCAAATTGATTCTAACAAAATCTTTAAAATTTAAATCTTCGTAATTAAGTAAAAGTTGTTTACGCGAATAATATTAATTATGTTGTTAATCATTTTATTTTATAAAAGTCCATAAATAAGGCTTAAAGTTATTAAAGTTATTAAAAAAACATTATTAATTATTTCATAGAGAATTTAAGAGTCTCGAAAGAAACAAAATAAGATTTAAAAGAAGAAAAAGTCATTATTTTATCGCAACGAATTAACTTTATATAAAGTTTTTTAGAAAATATGCTGTACCCTTGAAAAAATAAATCCAATATCTCAAAATAAAACGTTCATTTCTTTTTTTAAAGAATCTCAACTGAAAACAATCTCTCAATAAACGGTAGCTGTCATGAATTAAAAGTAAGTATCTCGCGTATCTTGGCAACTTCTTAAAGCAACTTTTAATAAGCTGGGCGAATAGCTAATTATATTATCTTTACCTTTAGCTTGGTTCTTATTTGGCATATCTTCATAGCAGCGTTTAATTCCCGCTAAACAAATTTCCGATTCGACGGATTTGCAGTAAAATTTTCATTACGATGAAAGATAGAACAAAAGTTTGCGATATGCAAGCTACTTTGCCTTACTCTTCGAGATGGCATATCTTAAAGTTTATTACAGATATAACATTATGTCATCCTTTTAAAAGTCAGTTTTTTCTACGATTCGATTCATCCTCTTTCCTATCTTTAATGCTCTCAAAGATATTTCAGAATTTTATATAAAAAAATCTTGTACAAATATTAATTGTCGGATTAATTTATTTATATTTTATATAATCTCTAAATTACTTTTTTTATTGACATTGCATTGATTAACTATTATTATATGTGAAATAATAACATAGAAATTTTTTCGATTCTTTTCATTTTCAGCTCAACTTTGTTTTTGTTTAATTATGGAATATGTAAATAAAAACTGAGATTTTTGTTATCTCGTTTCATCTGTAACATTTACATGGGTTAATTACGTATTTCTTATGTACTCTTATTTTCTCATTATTCTCAAATTACACAAGTTATATCTAATTCTACTTTTTCTAAAATCTTTATTGCACTATTACTCAAAACTCCAAACCGTGTGTGTACAGGTGCAAATGATGTGCAAATATATGTGAATATCTGCAATGTATTGAGCTCAGTTTCCAGCTTGGATTTGCTAAGCCCAAATGACTGTGCGGATCAGTTATCCCTGCGGGACCCTAGATAGGTATATCAATCGCGATAAAGTCGTCATGTTATCCCTTGAGATTAAATCCGAACACTAACGACGGCTCGTTCGTCAACAATTAACGAAAAAACGAACGTTTGCGAACAAATCCGTACGACCGCATTCGGTACGATCCTCTGGCGCTTAGTTGTCGTCGTTCTCGTCAACGTCGTGCTTTTTCTCATTCTCTCGTCTTTGACATAGCGATCGGCACTTCAGTCTCGGGCACTCTTTTTCCCGCTCGTCAGCCGGTCGAGCACCAAAAAGGAGGACGTTTTGACCGAGACGCTTTATCGAGGGGTGAGCTGCCCGATCGACAATATCTCGACAATTCACCCTCGAGCGGAACGCTGCCGATTCCGTCCGTTCTCTACTCCTCACCGTCACGTTCCACCTCCACCGCAATCTCGTTCTCTCGTCCTTTCGCACTTCTCTCTCTCTCTCTCTCTCTCTCTCTCTCTCTCCCCTCTCTCTCTTTCATTCTACCGTTTCTCATATTTTCCCCATTTTATTTTTCCCCGGAAGGAGAGCCGACAGCCCGTGGCTGCCGTGCATTTGCGCCTCCCACTTTTCCGGCGCGGCGGTCCGCATGTATCAAAGGTACATAATAAATTGAATATTATATCCAACGGTGCGAACGATAGGACGAGAGAGAAAAAGAGATAAGGAGAGACAAGAGAGATAGAGAGAGAGAGAGAGA
>NW_017305072.1:803578-804132 GCF_001594115.1 Trachymyrmex septentrionalis
GAGAGAGAGAGAGAGAGAGAGAGAGAGAGAGGTGAAGAGAGAGGGAAAGACTAGAGAGAGCCAGGAGAATCAGTGAGAAAGAAGAAAAGCGATATCGTACAGTCCTGCGGGCCTGCGCCATGCGAGTTGAGCGCGTCCCGTCGCGACGAGCGTCCCGACGCCGCTCTCTCGACTCGCTCGACGGCGCGGCCAGCTCGACGCAGTCAGTACACGCGTCCCGACGCCCGGGAATGCGTCCGTTAACGGAGGGGTAGTTTTGCCGCGCGAATCTACGATCGTGCGGGTGATACTTCGCCGGAAAAACGTGCAAAATTCGCGGGTCTATTCGAAAAAGGGAAAAAGACAAAGTACACGGACGAAAGAGCGGAAAAAAGGGACATAAGCGCGTATATGGCGCGCCGTGTCATACTCTTGCCAGTATAATGCTACACTTTCTTTGCGAGGTAATATATTCCTCGGAATTACTAATTTTTTTTTTTCCCCCCCGTCAAAATTGACAGTGAAGTTAATTTATAATTATAAATATCTTCCATTAAGCGGTGATGTTACGCTCG
>NW_017305072.1:804232-811280 GCF_001594115.1 Trachymyrmex septentrionalis
CCCCCCCCCCCGTCAAAATTGACAGTGAAGTTAATTTATAATTATAAATATCTTCCATTAAGCGGTGATGTTACGCTCGAGGTTCTGAATTTCTTCGGTATGACCGGAGTGAGTTTGACATGTAGATAACAGTTCATTGTCGACGTGGGTGCGGAGTGGTCTTTGTAATTCGGACGGCGCGATGCCCTGTGTGTAAGGCTGAAGTAAAAGGCGGAGAGAAGGAAGAGATATGCCCACGTTAGTTCGCCACGATGCAATTGCAGTGCAGTTGCGTTCTTTTTGCGTGATAAGTTATCCCCGACGTTGAACATGGCAGCCGGGGATCTCAAATAAAAATCGACGCCTAAAACCGGTGTTACTGCTATGTTAACGTAAACGATATTGTTAAAAGGATGTTTTGGAGCATTTTGACGCGAGTAGTGAGTTATTGCGCTATATTTCACGTTATGCGTAGGTGCAGCTTAGATTATTTTTTTTTTTTTCCCTCTTCCATTATACGAATCGCATACCGAGCGCATTTCTCGTACGGCACAGAGAAAGAAGAAAGTGCATGGAAGTAAAGATGCGTGTATATGATGCTATACAGTTTTATGAGAAAATATATCTGCAAGCCGATATTATCCGATGACTAACGATTTCGAGGAATTTATATTTTAAAAATAAAGTTCGAATTAATATTGCTGGCTTAAATATTTTAGAATAATATTTCTGAATAATTAATATTTTATATGCATATAAATATAAATATTAATGTTTTATACGCAATTCGCAGTAATGTTAATATTTACAACAAAATTATGTTTCTTTTAAATTTAATTAAATTTCATTTTTGTTTTCTTTCATAATCTCTGGAAAATTAATCTCCATAAAGTATAATACTACATTCAAATATCTTGATAACTATTTCGCAAATTAAAATTATGCTTATTTAACATAAATACAAAAAATTATAGTAAGAAATATGTATATATATATGTATAAATCCCAATAAAAACGATAGATTTTTTTTATCAATTTATATATATAGAAGCGTAATATATAAAAGAATCCATCCGCATTTTCTAAGAATATCATACAATTTTTATTAAGAGATCAGTTTTCGACGATGACACGGGTATTGCACAAAATACATCCATTATCGAACTCTTCGTATGTGGACATTAAAAATGCATTCGTTCGTATCTCTTCAGTCTTGCCAGGAAAAATATATAGCATCTATCCAGATAAATCGAAAGGAGTTAGGAGAAATATATAATACATTTGGGAAAAGATTGTAAAAATAATATTAAAATTCGTTTTATCAAATAAAATTCATTACATTGGGATTTTCGATATATAAATATATATAAAATAGTAAATATAGATATTTCTTATAATGAAATTACAATATATTTTTGAAAATTCTATTCAGAGAGTTTCCATTGTGAGATAATATTTCCATGAATATTAAACATATTTCTATATTTCTTTCATATATTATATAAATTCCAATTTAATGTTTCCTCATGAGAAACTAAATGTCGCGTAGCGACGTGATTATGCGAATTTACCGTCGTAGAACGTTTAAAGCAATTCTATTCAGATGAAATGATGTTTATGCACGATTTGCGTGATATCCGAATTAATCCATTTATGCACAATGCCGGTCACTCATAAAGCAGACATATGTCCGTTCGTGGTATTATATGCTGGAATTATTCTTCGCATTTATGGAGGAGAAGCAGAGGGAGAGAGCGATTTGGTGCGACGGCGATAGCTGGAATAAATCATTCGGAGTGATATAACGTCGTCAGTATGAGGGATCGCGGATCGCGGAGATTCCTTGGCGCGGAACGGAATCAAATCTGCCCCATTTGACGAGGAGGTGTATTATCATAAGAAAAAAAAAAATTATTGAGAATGCCGTCGAGATAAAGTCTCCTAGTAAATTGATCGGTCGCTTGGGAGTTTTTCCGCAACGTCGTTTCAGACGCGATTAACTCAGCTTGGATACGATTTTCGGCCAGCACGATCAATTCGTTGAGCTGGAAATCGACAAGACAGACTGAAGAGAACGCCTATTAGGGAATGACAGTTTAAGCTCGCTGACTACGCCAGTAAATTCTTTCGTCGTATATTACTTTTTATATTTTCTATTCGCGCGATCATAGGGATCAATGTCATTTTAGGTTAGCGTCTCCCGCGTGTTTCATTTATACGTATTTTATATAACGATCGTTATGTATTCTGCCAATCTTGATATTGATCATGACACGAAACGATAAACTGTTCGTCGGGAATACGATACAAATTTTAAAGTTTAGCTAAATTAAAGAGAAATGTATATAAGCGAAAAAAACTGAAAGTGATGGTAGTTTTTTTCTATACATATTTTATACGAATGAGAGAATGAAATTATACATATTGGTGGTTATTTTATTTTTGAAGAATTAATGATATTTAAAAATTTATTTCTTTCAGTTTTATTAAAAATAAAATTCTAATGATCCAAGCAAAATAAATTAATATGACAAAATCCGACTTGAATTATATTATATTAAAACGTAAAACAGTATCAAATTTCCCTTCAGAAAAAGTGTTTCAATATACTATGATTACTACTATTCAGAAACTGATATTTCATCAGTATAATTCAGTATAATTCAGAATAGTTAATCAGTATTGTATATTGAAACACTTTTTCCTAAGGGTTGTTATTCTAGTTTTATTGTATTGTATCTATGCCATGAATATATATATATATATATAAGTTTTAATTGAGGTTTTAATTCCTAATTAATAATTGGAAAAATATAATATAATAGAATATAATCTTAAAAATTATTTTACACACACACACACACACATCATTGCAAGAAATCGCAGAATGTGTATACTTAATTCTTAAATAATATTAAGAATCTTTAATTTGGACCGCATATGTGAGAAACACGATCACTACTAGAAAAATATCTATTACGGTCGAAGCTGGATCTTCATTGTTTTAAATAAATCAATCTTGAATTACTAATATACACTATATATGTACTTGCATGTAACTATACCATATTGTAGTCTTTTAGAACTGCGCGCCGAATTGTTTTTCCGGACTATAAACGCAATTAAAACTACTCTAGTAATCTCGAATTAAATTAACAAGCAATTTAATAATTTGATGCTACCATCAATAAATATTATATTATAAGGATGTTAATATATTGGAACTGTTAATAAATTTATTAACTTAATTCTTAAATAAAATTTTAGGAAAACTTGTCATTTTATTTTGAAATAATTACATTTTTTTTTTGTGAACATCTTATTTGTTTATAAAGGTAACATCTGCTGTGATATGACTGTTTACTCTTTTTCACTCTCTTCAACTTTAATTTTATTTTTTGAATGTGTTGAATAAAAGACTTAGAAGAAACGTATGTACCGGGCTTCTCGCTTGCTTCTCGCTTGCACTAATCCTTTTTTCGGAAAATCCTGAAATTCCCGCAGTGAAACGAGAACAGGAAACTTTCACAGTCATTATTCCACAGCGAGGAGTGAATTTACGTTCGCGGGAGGAAAATTTGGTCGCGTATAAATCTCCGTGGGTTCGTGTTTTTCGTTTAGCGTTTCTAGGATTTTAGCATTTTCCCGAATGTGGTTTCTATCACGCTACCGTACAGCAGGACCGATTGGTATTCCGGCTTAGCGGTAACATTCACCTGACTCTCTTTCCTGTGGCGATTGTTTGCGGATAAACACCCGTGCCGTGATAAACGTGTCTAAAAGAGTAAAGTGCCAGTAGAATTATGAAACTCTACTTGTACAGACAGGATTTTCTTTATAGAAAATCATGTTGTCAATTCCTCCGCAGTGAGCGGCTCGCAGTAATAATGAAAATTAGATTTATCTAGGTGTACGCTTTTACTTTGCGCCTCTTACAAGAAAATTATCTTTGTAAGGTGGCGTCGGATATTACGACGACGGAAATAAGCAAACGAGAGAAAGAGAGAGTAAATCGGGATTAAACGATAGAAGCGATTCCGGTAATGCAGTGAGTAATGATGAGCCAGGATAATAAATTCAATAAAGGCGTATGAGAATAATGCATCCAATCGAAGAGACACGAGGCATTCAAAGGATAGAAAAAATATTTTCAATAAGAGGAGAGGGGAGAACGAGGAAGAGAGAGAGAGAGAGAGAGAGAGAGAGAGAGAGAGAGAGAGAGAGACAAAGAGAAATCGAGCTGTGGAAATTACAGCAGCGGAAATGGAGCGAGAATTAAACTCCGAGGGACGGATTAAAATATTTTCACGCGACGATAATTGAGGAATAAAAGATTTTCGCTGTGCTCGAATAAATCAAGCGTCTCTTCGGGGCGCGTGGTCCCGGATTTCTCTCTCTCGTATCTTATCGAATCGAGATGCCGCGATGATATATGTGCGATCCTCAGATGGAACGCGAAAGTACTCCGTATCGTCAGATTCATAAAATAAAAGGAAAGAACAAAAAAAAGTGGATGCCTCCAACAAGTCTGGTACAAGAAGACGTCTGAATTTATCATGGAAGATCGATCGCGATCGATACGTCAAGATTTTACTTTACGATGTGCCGCCGAGGATTAGAGTCGAGAGCGCGAGAAAGTGCAACAGAGATCGTAAGTCGTAGATGGAAATAAAATCTCGATCCGAAATAATTCTTTTTTTTTTTTTTTTTACGCGCAGATAACCGAACGCCAGGGATATTTTCGCTCGACCGAAGAGCTAAACTCGAGCTCAACAGCTTGGCACCGGATTTTTCCCTTGGCTTCCATCAGATAAAATTGCAAGAGGAGAAGCTGCTTCTAAAGACCCGAGAGGTAAAAGAACCCCGAGGAAGAGAGTATCAGTTGGGAAGTGAGACCGAAATTAAGAGCTGGAGGAGGCGACGGTGACGGTGGCGATGATGGGAATACCCGTGGTGATACTAAAAAATGAGAGTATTTTCGCAGGATACAAAAGTGACAAAAGTAATCAGAGGGATATAATATCTCGGGTATACCTCTCCTCTTGACCTCAATCTCTCAAAAAATCACGGCGCTTTCGTCGGTAAATCTTCCTTCCCCTTCGTCCCGACCGGCAAGGACCATCGATCACACGTAAGCGTGATGGGACAAAGAGCTCATAATCTGACATTGGCGTGCCAAGAGAAGAACGGTGGAGTGCTGGTGAATAAGAGAAAAAAAGGGATAGTCTCCGTGAAAGAGGAGTAACGAGACGTTGTCAATGCAAGACAAATCCGAGAGGGGAATTCATTTGGTAATTCCTGTCGTAAATAAGAATGAGTAGTTACTAGGCGTATAAGTGCGGCATATATATAAGCGTGGCGAAGAGGAGAGCTAAATTCCACATCGTATGCGGACTGAAATCTCCGGCCACTAAACGGCCGTGATAGTTATTTACGAGATGGCGTAAAGGATAGTTGTCCTGCACGTGTTTCCCCGAAGGGCGACGACCAGCGAGCGTCCCAGGATGTATGACCCAAGTCCAGCAAAACACTTTGACGGTCGATTCTCCTCGTACATTACCGTGGAATTGCCGTGAACTTAGTGGCGTTTATACGTTGCTTGACAAATGTATCGATCGAGAAGGGAGGCAAGGAAAAGCGACGAAAAAAAAAAAAAAAAAATCAAAAGAGACACGAAAGGAAGAAAAAGGATACGGCTCGACGTGAACGAGAGAAAAGTTCTCACAACACGTTAACTGGTTCGCCCACCGCCTTCGGCGGTTCGAGGGTGGCTATGTAGGGGTGGCCTTACTCACGGAAAGCTTCGTTTTCTCGCGATAGGCACGGCCGATTAAGTGAGCCGTTTACCCCTCTTTACTTCAGTTTAGTGTATAGTTTTTAGTTTTATACGTTGTGTAGTTCGTTATAAATCGTCCCATACTTTTAATCTACAAATTATTTCCGTCTCTGACAACTCTCTTTCTTCCTTTTTTGTTGTTGCTCACGATACAGTGAAACACTGTTGTGTGTGTGTGTGATCATTAATATTATATTTTCATTTTTCCTAATAGCTAAATCATCGTATGTCGTGAAGTTTACGATAATTTATGATTCTAAGGTTAATATTTTCCTGAGAGATTTCATTAAAAAATATATGAATAGGGAGGAAATTCTGTATCTCAAATTAATAATTACTAAATATATTAAATAATTATTAAATCAAATTAATAATTAATAAATATTAAGATTAGATTAAAATTAATATAAATTACATTTTTCACCTCTCCATTTATTTACACATTCTGTTTAAAATAAATTCGCGAAAAATTACAGTTTTAATATATTATAAATTTCAACGACATGTAGAAATAAAAAGACATAGCGAGACACTATGAGACATAGTGAAACGCGCGAGAGGGTATCCATTTCAGTGAGATTTTCAAAACTGGGCTTTTTCAAGTATCATCATCAATAAAATGTTTTGCTTTTCCAAAATTGGCTTTTTGACGTGCAAATCGATATAGTAGCGGACAAAATATTTTCCGAGCTATACGTGAAACATGAAAATATAAAAGTTTCTCTAACAGCTTCTTTTCAATAATTTTGAAAACATTTCTATATCATTCACTGCTGATAAAATGAACTCTAATAATCGTAATTAAAGTTCCAATGTTTCAAAAACATAATGTGCGTGATGTAAAACACTGTGCATTTTAATACGTCTTTAAATAACCATTGCTTGTATTAATTCATTCAAACATTTTGGAATAATTTGCAAACATTTCGCGAGTATGCTATTATCGTTATTCGGCTGCGCGATTCACTTTGTATGATTAATTAATTAATTAATTAATTATTGTACAGTTAGAGTATTAATCAAAATGTATCAAAATATCTCACGTCATATACACCTCGCAACAATTACCGCGGGTTAATCGTAATCCAAAGGCAATAAATGTCGGAAAATTTCCTCAAACCTTTTTGTAGTTTGTGAAATTTGAGATGGAGAGAGAGAGAGAGAAAGAGAGAGAGTGAGAAAGAGGGGGGGGGAGGAGAGAAAGGGAGAAAGAGAGACGAAAAACGCGAGTTG
>NW_017305072.1:811380-817236 GCF_001594115.1 Trachymyrmex septentrionalis
GGAAGGAGAGAAAGGGAGAAAGAGAGACGAAAAACGCGAGTTGACAGAGAACGTGGGTTTGTTATTATCGTTCAGCTTTTCTTTCGTTCTTTCAGAATGAGGGTGGCACGGCTATTATTGTGCTGCGTACTTCTCGAAGACTACAGCACCAATCTCGGCGGAACGGCAATTACCAGTGACGCCATGCGCCAAGACGGCTCCTCGTCCGCGACGAATCCGACGCTATCAGGTACATACCCGTATATACTCATCTGCATATTGCCGACTGGGCTTTTTCTTTTTCTTGCTTCTCCGCGTCGCGCAGACGAGAAATCGCGCGAAAATTCTCGTTGGAGTTAATGGCACGTGCCGAGGAATGCGAGCGAGCAAACATCCCGTATTACCGTTGGGAAAATAAAGGACACTCGTCACTTCAAGTATCTTTTTATATTCTTCTGGTTCCCTCCAATAAAGATTGGTAAATGTTCAGAGGGTTCCATCCTCGAATATTTTTCGAGGATCAACTTAACATACAACAGAGTTCACAAGACTATTCTTTATACGAGATTGTATCCTGTATAAATTTGTATTTCACGCGAATAGAAATTTTCCTCCGTTGTTTAACATAATATGCTAATTGAAATTAATTTGGTGTGTAAAGGAAGAAAATAAAACGTTATTATTGTTTTAACGAATGTTTCATTTACATATATATAGATCTATGTAAAAATGAAATTTATTTTAACTTAAATTTAACATTTGATAAATTAATATTTATTCGTTCGCTAAAATTACAATTGCGACAACTACCATACTGTTCGATTAATTAAATTTTCAATAACAGATAATTTAGAATTTTTTTTAAACATTTATTAATTCTGGTACGATCGTTATATTAAAATTTAATTCACGTAAAATAAGATACCTCATTGTGATAATTTTATATAAGTATGTCAAGCTTTTAAGAGATGTAAAGAAAAGAAGAAGCTTATTTCCTCAATATTTAATTTAAATTACGTGCGAATCCTCTCTCTCTTTCTAATTTCATTTCTTGGGAATCGTTAATTTGATCACGTTACGAAGGTTATATCTTCTTTAAAGTGCGTCAGGCGGTTTTTCAATTATTTGATAAGATCGCGTGTTTCTCTCGTGTCGATGATCGCATTGACTATCATAATATTTGACCGACAATAATCGGAGTAAAATCACTTCTCGTTACATGCCAAGTGGTAAATAGATGCCGTCACGTGTTTGTTACACAAGCCGGTATCCACTCCGCGACGTATGAAGGGTTTCCCCGCGGAGCATATAAAGCTTTGTGAAAAATCTGAATAATGCATTGTGAAATATTATCTATACGTGGGTAGATTTATACGGTGTTGCACCAGCGATACGTTGTCTGCCTTTATCATAAAGCCCGATAATGTTCGGCGAAGAAAAGGAGAAAAATTTCCTCACGCAAATTTCATTCCGACACACGAAAGCGTGACTTAAATAGCTTAAAGCAGAGTTTCGTTTAAACAAATAGGAAATCGAGAGTAATTTAATTTTTGTCACAGTATAATCATGAAAACATTTACTACTTATTAAATATTTTTCAGAGCTTTCAATGAAATTGTACGCAATAAATGTCAACAATTAGAGAGAAAATACTTTCATGTATTACTACAAATATAAATGATGAAATGGAGTTTCGTTTTTCGTATTTGCTAACAATCAGACAGTATAATCAACTTTTGGCAAATTCATCAAAGGATTCCTCGTTTCATTTTTGATCATGTAACGATCTCCTGTATAATTCATGAAAACCGTAATTAGCAGCTTAAACTTTTTAAATTAATGAGAAAATATACATGGTGTCACATGGACACTACTAAAGCTCGTAAAATATTTCGAAGAGTATAATGGCATTGGACATGGCAATGCAGTGAGTTTGCAGAGTAAACTCGATGCATGCAGATTTCACGCACGTTTATTTTCACGGATTGTTCAGAAAGCGCGGCTTACAAACTCGTCAGATCACCTTCATTTTTTCCCTCTTTCGCTGTTTCTACAGCCGGGAGCGCATTATCACTCTCGCGATATTTTATAAAGTTAATCGTCGGTACATTCAGAGATACGCGGTCAGAAAATGTACGTGTGTCAAAACAGCAGCATATAATTTTTGTTTTAACTGTATCGATATTGTATTAAAAATTGTAACGATACGTGCACCCACAGGCGTACATATTTACATTATGTGCAATTTAAACATTTTATACTCCACGTAAAAATAAGACTGTGTAAAAATGAATCAGTGTATTATTACTGACTTCAGTGCTACCCTTATAATTCTAATATCAGCGAATACTTTATACTGTTTTTTCAGTAATAATACACTAATTCATTTTTAGAAGTTATGATTTCCGAATGAATCTGATTCAGATTGAATCTGCAGAAAATTACTGAAAAACAAATAATATAAATATTATCGCTGATTATTACATCAGTTATAAGCACTAAAAAGTCAGTAATAGTACACTGATTTACTTTTACAGAGTACTATTTAATAATACTGCATGAAAAATATTGTAATTAACACAATATAAAAAATGTCCATTGCATTCTTCAATAGCTTGCAAATATGATTAAAATGTATCTCCATTCTCTATCTCTATGATTAATATATTTCTTGCGAGCAAAATTTTGTCACGCGAAAATACTCAGTCGCGCGTACCTTACAGTTTGGTAGTGATAAAGCGCAAAAACGTCCATAACATAAAGGAAAAAGAAAGAAAGGTATATAGAAGTTTATCAGGGTAGTCGCGAGACAAGAGACGTAAACGAGAGCGAGAGAAGAATGGAGTCGGCGTCCTGGTTGGCGGGGGATTGTCGACGACGCCGTCGTTGCGTCCGAAGTTGAAGTGGTTCCAGTCCGGCCCGGCATTGCAACTGGGTCCATGCCGGTTAGTTCGCCAAGTTTTTCCTTTGAGGATGAAAGATATTAATTAAACTGTCACAGACACGGTAGCGTGCGCGCGCGCGGAACCCCCGCCCAACTTTATTTCGCCACTTACAAGTTTACCACTTAGGCGCCAGTGTATGGACAGGCGGACCACTGCAAGTCATCCTTTTACGAATCTTATGCGCACGATATAGAATAGACGGGATCATGGTAGGGCACGCGAAAACGTGACGTATGCATGCGGAAGAATTGGCCAATTAAGTGTCAGCAAACGCGCCTGAGGCTTGATACACGCCAGGAACAGACAGGTCGTTTATACATTCTCTTTTTCCTCTCTCCTTCCTGATTTTCTTCTTATTTATATTTTATACAGTTCCGTTCCCAACAAGCGCATTTCAATTGCAACTATGAGCTATATGTCAATATACATATGCAAATTTCTGAAATTGCAGAAAGTAAAGTTAAATTTTTGAGGTAAATTGTTTCAATCTCCAAGATAAGGTATATCATTCAAATATTGAAATTATAGGTCACTGAATATTTTGGATTCTCTCCGTAATCTAAATTTTTTTAATTCTTCTACATATTTCGGGTAAATGTTTAAAAAGAAAACGTATGCATAATAAATGGCCTTTTACCTATATATATATCTGCCGTTTTCTTTATTTAACTTCACCTACTTATCTAACATCTTCAGACAACTGACAGCGTTTCCGTTGAACATTTGATAGCCGATAACCGATAGTTGAAATTGGAGCATTATGAAAAAAGATGAGAACAAAATGCGCAGTAAAGCGAAATTTGTTAAGAGCAATCCTTTGATCTTGTACAGAACAAGTGAAGTTTCATGCTTAAAATATCTGCAAGTAAGATTCACTAATAGCTTCATCGCGTCAATAATCATGTGTAAATATCGCGAATATTCATCCGTTGATATAAAAAATTAATCTAAAAATTGAACTCAAACAAGGAAGCTCGATACAAAATAAAGTATAATCGTATATACAAAAGATGGTTATTAAAAATGCTTGTTAAAAGTATGTGATCTTCACAAAGATTGTTTTCGTTCCATCATTTTAAAAGTGACACAATTTAAAAAATGTGATTTTCGAGTTATTACCATGAATGAGTTAGGTAAAGATTACTCTGTTAATCATGAAAAGTAAATTAACTTCCGTCCATCAAAGCACTTGTGTCATTCTTAAGATTTTCAAAGAGATCGTAATATGCTTTTTACAAATACATTTTGAATTGTGTCGTTTTGTAAATAAAAAAGAGAATTTACTAGAAACAACATTTAGAGTTAAAACAATTTTGGTGATCAAAGTTTCAAGAAAAAAATGTTTCAATTTGAATTCATATTAGCTGATTAAGGTAAATATATTAAATATAAACTATTGTCAATATTTCAAATTATATCACTTTTTATGAATTATTCTGAATTTGTTATAATTTGTACGATATAAAAATCGTCATAGCTTAGAAAGGGCGTTTTTAAGGATTATGAAAGAAAAATGACAAAAATGACATTTGTCTTGTCGATATTTTTAAAAGTATTTTTTTTTTGTCAGTATTATTTAATTAGTCAATAATTTTCTGTTAGGTTGAACGACTTTTTTTAAGTTAAAAAAAATTTTACTTCTGTTCTGAATAACTTAACTTTTTTAGTTGAATCGCTCTCTTTTAAGGAAAGGGTTTTCCGTAACATATTTCATCTTTATTTTAGTACTAGTAGAGCAAATTAAAAGCTCTATCATGCTAAATAAGTAATTAAAATTAAAAACATTGAATTATTTAATTATTTCTTCTTTCACAATAATTTTCCAAGCTATTAATTAGTACTTCAATTAAAAATACTTGTAGCAATAACCCATATTCATTTTCACATATTTTATAATTAATAATAATAACAATTATTATATCTCATATTTAAAAAATATATATCTATTTTCAGGACATGTGATTTTTTTTAAATCAACAATAAATCACTTTCCTCAATAAATTAGAAGTTCTCTAGAAACTAATCGTATATTGTAGTATTGTGTCAATATTCATTCATTTTAGAAAATATTATGTGCGACAGAAGGATATGAAGGATAGAAGCAATCGATATACCGGATGTGTTGATTTCATTCGTGCAATGATTAAGAGATGATGTAATGCAAGTTGTATATGCTGCTGCTATCGTTTGGATAGTGCAACAATCTTATCTATCAAATGCCACGGTACGCGCGTGATGTCAGATTCTCGGTGTAATATACTCGTACGTGTCTATCTGCGTAATACGTGACGTCGCAATACGTCTGCCTATTCGCGCTGTGATGCGTCATTCCAGATAGTTCATAATACGGATACATTGTGGGCGGGATAGAAACAGAGCTCTAAGAGCTTTCGCTGCTTTAACTCGTTCCGACACATAGATTAATACATTTTACATAAATCTGTGGAGAAAAGTATAAATTTAGAACGAGGCCACAAATATAAAGGCAATCGATTAATTATTCTTTGGACGAAATATTGATTATTCAAAGTACACATAGGGATTAATACGAATGTAAAATAACAATGAAATCTTCAAATAGCAATTTGCAAAATGGATATTTGTCAAATACGATTGCAAACAACTCGACGGTGACGGGCATGAATACAGATGCATAATTAATCGTGCTTTCAGCCAGAGATTGAAAATGATCCCCAATTATTTCCGACGATTAAAATATTAAACCTAACAGACTCTGTTACATTCACAGCGAGTAGTAATCGCGTGGTAAAATTCCAGAAATACTACTTTGATCGTCAGAAGTACGATTAAGATGCGAGATTAAAGTTTCGCATTTGGCGACACAGGTGCAACATGGGCACCATTCCCCGACAGTATTCCACGGGGAAACTCTGTAGATGTATACTATATTTTATATATATACATATATATA
>NW_017305072.1:817336-837684 GCF_001594115.1 Trachymyrmex septentrionalis
GCGTGTCCACAGTATAGCGGACAAAACATGTTTCGTTACCGTAGTTAACTGCGTTTACACAACACATCTTGTACAGCTTCGACCATCGTCTCGAGGCCATGCAGCCGTTCGCATCTGAGAGCTGCTGTTAACGCCGAGGAAGCTTCGACGTAATGTGTAACGTTAAGGACGTTGGACCATGTATAGAACCAATTACATTTGCTATTATATAGGTATACATCAGTGCCGGAACATTTCCGGGATCGCAATTGCGAATATACGGGCACTCGTATATATCCTCTCGTAAGTATTCAATTGTCGTAAAATTCGAAATCACAAGCGAAGAAATTCGTTCCTGAAATTTCTCTAAACCTCGCTTTTTAATTATCGCCTTTTAATCGTTTAATTGTTAATATCATCGTAATAATCGTGAACCTCTTAACGAGACGCGTAACTCTTTTCGAGACGCGGACTTGGCAAAATTTCCTTCCGTTACTGATTGAAGAGTGTAGTAAAATGTAGCTTAATAAGTGCGATTTAACGGAAGGAATTTTTTGCTCGAGCAGTCTGATTTATAAACGGAACTTTCCGCAGCGTTTTATTTTGCCGTCGGGGCATGCTTAGATGTAGCGCTAATTAGCGCGCTAATTAGAAAGCTGTTGCAGTGCAAAATATGGGGAGCCCTTATCATATCATTTATGATTAAACAAACGCTCAAGATTTACGACGCTAGCGGCGTCTGAAAGGATTCAAATTACGGAAAAAGGATACGAGATTGATTTACGCACCTAAACTTCGATGTTGACACAGAACCCTCTCGCCCGCCGGATAATCCGGAAATTATCGATGACACTGAAACAATCACTCCTCGTATAGTTCGACTTCCGCGAGTCCGTCCCACCACAGAGAGAAAGTGCGTATAACTCTCTCGAGACACTGTATCACACTCCAGTTATACGATCAACCCCGCGCACGTGTTTGCACAGTATATGTGCTTAATATTAATATGTGCTACACCTATACGCCCGCGAATGAGGAATGAGTTTGAAGCATAGTTTCTCGCTCGCGCTCACGTACTAGTAGTAATCTTCTTACACGTTAAGGACGCGGTACGGTGCAGGCATACGTGCGCGGGCTGGTATTAAAGGAACGAAGGAGGCGTGAGGTGAATTGCGAGTGCGTAATATACGCATACATACGTTATTTGCATGCGCGGGTACCAAACACGGATGTATATCCTGCGCCGCGCGCGCTACACACATTCGCCCCCGTCGTTGTCCGAGAGAGATCCGAAGTTGTAAATACAATTCCGCGCGGCGCTACCTCGCGCGCGCGGTTCGCGCTTATAGCCGGACGATAAAAAATGTTGGCAGATGTGGTCGCATTTTTACAGCTCTCTGCATCTTCCGTTGCGAAATTCCCGCGCGCACTTTACCGCGGTGCGCCCCCGTACACAACTGTCTTCCTAGGCGCAAAAATATCGCTTCTATTAATGCCGAAATATCTAATTTTCCGCACACGTCGACAGGCAAATGGCGTAGCCGTCCGTGTTCGCGTTTATTGCAACAAGTCGAATCGCATCTTCCGTAGGAATACCATTCCAAATTCGCATTTACGCTCCGCGTAATGGATCCTTTGTTGCGCCGCAAACGCGGCGAATAATTTTTCTATTTCACGCGGGGTGAATTAAAGCGACTTACACGAAATATGTTCTAACGATGCTAACACATAATGTGCAACGCCTGCGTAATACAATACCGCCATGCAGTTAATCTCAGGCAGTTTACAACCTAAACTCCTAACTACTAATACGTATGTATAGCACGTCCTTGATTTTCAGTTAATTTCAAGTAAGAGTGGAATTTACTTAAACAGAATTTCGATTACCACTGTGGGTGGAATATATATGTGTGTGTGTGTGTGTGTGTGTGTGTGTGTGTGTGTGTGTGTGTGTGTGTGTAATAAGGTTAAAAAAAAGGAATGTATGTGCATAAAAGAGTTCCAATAGCTTTACTCTGCGTAGCGGGGTGTTTATATTAATTTTTTTATCGAGTGCTTTCGCCTTTCCAGAATAATGGATTCGGTTACGTCATCTCGGCATCGCTCAATGTCGATCGCGTTTTCGCCTGAGAAACGAGAAAGAAAAGCCATCGAAGCGGCCGTTCAAGGCGCTCGATCGAGTGCGCTGAACGCCTGTAAATTTCTCGTTGACTCCGGTAAACTTTTCACCGCCGTCTCAGAACGGTACACATTTCCGTGCCGTATTAACCGATCGACCGAGCGAGGGCAACGCGACGTGCATTGTGTAACGCGATCGTATTACGTCATCGGCTGGTACACGAGCGTATCAGTGTGTATCAGTATGCATGTAATGTTAAGGTACAGACCTATACACATAGTGCTCCTCCAACAGGCGGGAAACCTCCGTGTTCCGCATGTGCGATCTTACTAATTTCCGGGATCGAAGCTTGTCTTCGAGAGAGTTGGACTGAAGATAGGAATCGTGGCGAACGAGAGACGCCAACAGGGAAAGAACGAGAGAGTAAGATAGATAGAAATAGATAAAGAGAGAGAGAGAGAGAGAGGGGGGGGGAGAGAGTATGGCAAGGATGGACGAGGATAGCAAGGGCGTGAATTCGATTAATTAAACTTCGAATTCGCGCCGCTTCGCGGAAATGGAATTATCGCGGCAGCGCCAAATGCATCGGTTTGAGGACAGCGAATCACCACCGTCACCACCACCACCAGAAGCTGGTTACGTTTTCAACGAGGATGGCAACGGTGGTATTTGGAGGTCGAACGGTGTAACAGCTTGCGCTTGCAGAAAGGGCGGTGGAAAGGATGTGGAATGGTAAAGGTACGCGAACCGATATATATTTACGGTTCGAAGTGGTGCGGAGCAATAGAGAAAAGTTTCGGCAGGGATTCGAGCCGTGAGAATTTAAAATCCCGCGAATCTGGGTAAGACCGTCGGACTTTTTCCCCTCGACTTCGAGTGGCGTTTCAATAATCCGCTTTGGTATCGCGCCGCTTAGCCTTCGAGGCGAGGAAGAGCCGGGCAGGCGTTTATTAGGTTCTCAAGTCGAGTTCTCTTTGCCGTTGATCGATTGCCGACATCCGCCACTGGTTGTGAGAAATACGGATTTCTCTCGCCCGTTACACGTGTATACCGAAATCACTTGGAAAATTGCCCACATCACGTTTGCATTTGTTTACGATTATCGTCTCTAGAATATAAAGTGATTACATTTTGGTTATAAAATATATAATATTTGAAACAAGCGAGAAAGTTCTCCCGCTGTGTTTCTTCGCTCGATATTGCAAAACACTATTATTATGATTTAATTTAATCCATTCAATTTAAATAAATATTGTTATTATTATTGATTATGCTTTTTTTCAAAATTTTGATAATTTTATGTAACTTATTTTTTAGATTGAAAAATTTCCACTTATTTCAAATCGTCATAATTTGAGAAATGCGATAGGTAAAATAAAGTAAACTAAATTTTTTTATAATTAGATAATTAATATAAGAAGATCAGCATTTGTAAATATTATAAAAATCATATAATATAGATTTATAGATTATATAATTAATAATTAATATCAATAATTAACCGTATTTTACATATAAAAATAAGCGACCGAGATTATGACTGACTAATAAAGTTGAAGAAACTTATAAAATCTTCAACTTCTCAGAGTGATGGTTCAATAATCCGCTTATGTCATCGGTTTGGTTATAAAAAATTATGAAAATTTCGCATTTTTATTAAAATAGAACTTAAAATGATGATGAAAAATCTTTGATGAAAGAGGTTGTAAACATCTGTTGTAAACATCAAATTTCATCTCGTTGTCAATTTTTATTTAAAATATTTTTATTTATATAGGCTATCACTAAAAAAAAAAAAAAAAATCTAATAACATGAAAATATCGAAAAAATACAATTTAGAAAAAGAGGAAAATTAGAAAAAATATCACAGAATTAAATACTAATAACGATATGAAATAGCAAATCTAAAATTGAATCAAGATCTTCTATTGATTTCAAATAGAAGAAGTAAAACATACCTAACATCTAAACAGAAATTTAGATGACGTGATGGAGATATTTAAAAAAATATATTTTTTATTTATTTTTACAAATAAAATCCATCATAAATAAAAATGACAACTTTGAAAAAAAATGTACAGAAAGACATACAGAAAGTTGAAAGATGGTGTTTGACAGATTTATTTCATCTAATCTGTCGCGAGAACGTACTGTGAATGCGATAAAAAAGAAAAGGAAGCGTATGTCACGGTGTATACCTCCTTTCCTCCTTCGTGGCGTTGACAGCGTTGATGATAAAAATCCTTTTGCAGCCGTATAATATCATAATAACTATGTAAATCAGACTGCCCGTAGCAACCCACAAACAGAGAATCGGATATTCGTATGCTAAGCCTCAACCCGTTCTGCACACCGCTATTTCGCTTTGACATGCACTATATATAAGCTGTTATATATCCTCGACAACGAGTCGGCTCTCGTAAAAAAGCATTATTTAACTATCTACTCTTTCAGTATTAACGGTTGCCAGCTATGGTGACATCAAACAAATCCTCTCTTGCAAAAACGCCGAAGCGTGCGGAAAGTGTGTGTGAAGAGGTAATGTAAAAATGTACGCGTATCGTGTGTATCGCAAAACCGCTTAACTTTAATAAAAATTTTCCAACTGTCAAATTGCAAGTGTAATTTAAAAGATTTCGTGTCGTAACAAAATGTGTGCGTGCCCAGCATTTCTCGATGTCGCCCTTCCTAGTAAATGACTCTATCGGATTACAAAGACGAGTTAAACATTTATCGGTCTTTACGACGAGTTCAAGAAAAGTTTAAAAAGCGACTTTGCCAGGATCATATTTACATTGAGGGAAGTTCGAGATAAGTATAGAGCTCGCGTGAATAGGACTTTTAAGAAAACTTGAAACAAAATGTGCACAAAAGCTTTAAAGATATCTAGTAAAATATTAAAAAAAAAAAATACTTAGTATTTCAGAATATTCTACGAAAGAATGTAGTAAAATCTTGTATTACGAAGTTTACCTGAGAAAATATAGAAAATTATACAAATGTAATAATTATAAAATTCTACAATTTTTTTCCCATGCACATATTTTGTGCGACATATTTTCACTTTTTATATAAACAATTTTTTATATTATATATATTTCATACAATTTTTTTTCAAAATTGTATACGCTAGTGTTGTATTTTTTTATTCTTTAATTATATCCTTGTTTTTCATAAAATTTATTGATAATATATTTAAATTGATAATAAAGTGGAAATCTGAAAATTTGCGCGTCACATGATATCAAAAATATTTATACTCTCAACAAAGGCTGAAACTTTTTTAGTTGTGCATAGTGGGAAATATTTTAAGACGATTACACGTCTCTCGAGACAACCATCGTCGTGCATAAACGTAGCACTTCGACAACGAGTCGAGCGTCACAATGGATTTAATAAGCAGTCGTAAACGCGTTACAACCGGTCGACAACGTGGTTGAATGAGACTTTAAACGTTGTGCATGCAGATGGTGCTTCCTTCTGCAAAGTCGATGCGCAGCATTTATTAATCGTAAGCTTTATATAATTACCCTTTGTACGTCAATCGCAACATTGTGCGGCGCATGTTGCATTATTATGCTCCGTGCGGAAATTTTGCGTTGTAATTAGTCGTTACGTCAATTATTATTACGTAATACGAACTTCGTATTTCATCGGTTGTACTATTAATATAATATAAAGCGATACAATATCACAGTTGTGACGTAATAATTTGATATTATTTAAGAAGTAGCGTAAAAGGAGTGAAACAACGTATAGAGTTGCTCGTTTGAGTTACAAGAGGGCGGGTAGCGCAAATCATATTCGTGATGTAATTACTATACGTGGGGTAGAAATCTTACATGGGGTACGCTAATTAATCTAACACAGATACATGCACGAATATATTGCATCGCATTAGCCTCTTACGGAACTTCGTGCTTTAGTTTGACTGTAGAGTATTACGAGACACCTTCTTGTGCGAATGACGTAAGGTGTAGCGGAGACGCCGGCTATGTAATTTGTCAAGACTTTAAAATATACGCGGTCGTAAATATTTTGTCAAAAGCACAAGTTCATTATGTATTTTAAGATGGGTATCTGAGAACTGTCTCGCTTCGCTTAAAAATGAATGTTCCTCTGGCGAAGTCCCTTCAATCTCATCTCGTCAAAGATCGAGAGGCGTTCCCGTTGCATTTCTGTCAAACTTGACGTTAATTAAGAACGTAACTGCGTAGAATACTGTTTTAGTTTTACGACCGTCAAATATCGCGTAATCGCGCAAACATTAATAAGATCGTTGAGGCAAATTTATCGGGAAGATTGTTTATATTTTACCAAGACGGAACGATATTACGGGCATTGACATAGTGATACCGAGGAATATTCGCCAAATACGCTAGAGGCGTATTTAATAAATGCAGGATGATACCGAAGTTTCGCGATGAAAGTTAAGTAGTCTCTTCGAGAAAGCGACGCGGCGAACACGGAGGCGGAGGAGCGAAGGCCGTCGTCCGTGAGCGTGGCAGCCGAACTTCCGGTGTCGTCGTTCTTTTTTCGCAAATTAATGCTTTCGCTCGAGATAAAAATTTGCTGAGCCTCGCGCACCAAAAAAGGAAAAGAGAAATATTTACCCTTCCGGCGAGCGAGAAGTTGGCCGTGCCTCGCCCTCCTATCCTCCACCTTATCACGGAAGTTGGCTATTCTGTCGTAATAACCGGGAACTTTGTTAAACTCTCGTTTAAAGAAAATCTCACTTTCCTGGAGCTCTTCTTCGAGGCATTAATGGCCCGATTCATCCCGGCTATCCGCGGCTGTCCTTATTAACTTAACGCAATACATGTCTCACCCGTCAGTAACGGTGTAAAACAAGCGTTTAGGAACCGGAAGACGAAGCGAGTAGTTAATATCGGACTGGCGATTGTGGGTCGATTTAAGCGAAGCGTTAGCATGCCAAGTACGATAAAATTTGCATAGAACGCGGAACAGACTCTGACGCTCGGCATGTAACCGCTTTATTGAGATAAAGATTCAAATTTACGCCGTTCATCCCCGACATGCTGTCGCTAAATTAGTAAATCCCTCGCAACGAGGATTTGCACGGTGCTGTTATCGTATATTTGGAAACAAATCGAAGCTTTTTGATGCGGATATTCTAACGCGATTATTTTGTTAAGCAATTGATTCTATTAATTCCTCGAGTGGAAAAGTTTTTTTTTCTATAAAATATCAATAACTAAAAATATCAATATCAATAATAATTACGTGTAGATCGTCTTTTTTGTAAAAGAATATAAAAAATTTATCTCCTAGGTTAGTTAATCTGTTTCATAAAAAGTAATCTAAATAAACTCATTACTATGCAGTTAAAAATTTCATCAACTTACTAAAGAGGTAATAAATTTTTAAAAATTTTGTGTATGCTTTTATATCATCGTGCTTCAAAGAGTTAAACCAATTTCACAGGGTGTGTGTGTTTTTATATGTATGTGTATGCGCGTATCATTTTTACTCTATTCCTATCAATAATCTCAGCGTGAATTTTTCGTTATAACGCAGTAAACCGATGAAATCAATTTTACACGTTATGCTTTCACCCTCGTTACGCGTTGTCAATTTCTCAGTCTATCGTGACTACTAATAATATTTCTTATCGACGCGTTGACGTGTTAAGACGATGTTAAGAGGCTCTAAGTTTCCGTGATACTGTTGCGGACTTGTGATTACCTAAATCTGAATCTTCTTAACTCCTTATTTATTTGACACATCAACAGTACCTGATACAGATGCATCATGATCGATATTTACATACAAATAAAATATTCAAAATATTTGCACGTATATTAATTTGATGGAAATATTTCGTATTTGTTTTAAAACAGATTAAATTCTTACGTATTATACATTTTACTAAATGAACACAAGAGTTCGTTTTCTTACTTTAAAAGTAATCTAACTTGAAATACTACATCAACAGTTCATATTTACTTTAATCAACTAAATTCAAAATAAACTAATTTTTTTCTTCAAACTTCGAACATCAAAATTGTTTCAATTCTAAATGTTCTCTATAGAACACTCTCATTTTTATTGACAAAAATGACACGTCTTAAAATATCGCACTTTTGTGACATTACGATCTCTTTGAAAACCTTAAAAATGATACAACACTATTTGACGAACGGTGAAGTTTAATTTACTTTTAATGATTGATAGAATAATTTTTATCTATTTATGCATGACGATAACTAAAAAATTGTATTGTGTCATTTCTACAAATTCTTAGGGCCTTCTGTAATCTTTAATAATGTTATTGTAGAATGATTGTTGTCAGTAAAGAACGATTCTTATTCTAACAACAAAATATTCTAACAACAAAAGTATAATAAATTCAAAACAATAGCTAGAGACATATTAAAGAATTATTACAATTTCATTATTAAACAATTATGATACAAATTAGATGAAAATAAATCTAATTATCAATGAATCTAAAATAAAAGAAATCCTATATTCAGTCAAAGCGAATCTTAGTACTTAAATATTCAGAAGTAGTAGTTCCGCTAAGATCCGCTTTGATCGAATATAATATTAATAAATTTATAATATTAATTAATTTTTTTTTAATTATAATATTATTAACTAATAATATTATTTAATTTTGTTATTATTTTGTTGTTAATAATCGTTCCATGTCAATGATGATGTCGTTAAAAATTATAATATAGAGTCCTAAGGCCCGATTGCAACGTTACTACTTCATTTTAAGTGAGGCTTAAAACTCTTTCTGTTTTTATTTTTTTTTTTCGCTTTAAAATGGAACAGAGAGAGTTTTAAGTTTCGCTTAAAAGTCAAAGTAACATTGGTGCAACCGAGTCTTAGTCTATCTAAATCCATCCCGAGTGTTTGGCTAGCGATTTCAGTGCATTGCGATGCATTTTATGTATCAGCAAGACATGCGATCGAAATAAAAGGGTCATTTGTCGAATGCGCGATCTGCAGCGTGTACCGTGGCTGGAGCACTTCGGTTTCTCTCGTGCGTGACGACCCCATATAGAGATACAGTCCCATGATTCCGTATTCACGATAATCCGTTCGCGCGGCACGATAACATCGTGTAACTGCATCGACACGTGGAAACATTCCCTTCCTCTTTCGACCTGCGATCTCTCGGCGCATCGTCAGTATCGGCTCTACGTGTCGGTACGTATTGTAGATAGTGTTTGTAAGATCTCTGAAATACGTCGGGCGATATTTCGTTCTGTCGGACGTCGACACGCACTTCTCCTCCTCCTCCTCGTCGTCGTCGTCGTCGTCGTCGTCGTCGTCGTCGTCGTCTCTGGCAGCTTCACGTCGATTTCGATCTTGGAAGCCCCATTTCCCTTCGTGCACGCGTCCGCTTTCCGGTATTTCGCCCGGACTCAAAAATTCCGTGCAAGGCGCCCAAGATTTATGTTTCAACGCGCGGAAAACTGAGTTAGATCGCGGCGTTATTGTTGATCGCGAAAATCGGTCGTTGCACGCGAACGAATCGGTCCCTTTATTTGCGAATATTGCCAATCGGCCTGAATCACCAATCTCGTTCCAGTTCCTCTACATTTTATTCCCGTTTTGAAAATTCCGTTTGTATGGCAGTGCCCCAGTATTTTCGATCGATGTGAATACGATAACTTGGTAAAGTTATTACTCGCACGTGTATATGTAGAATGGATATTGGTCTTCTTCTTTCGTTATTTTTTAACTATATACACGGCCAGTCGATTCGATAGTTTGCCTAGCGAGAGTTCGGTTTCGTGTAATTCATCACGTAATTCACGGGTAACGAGACTATTGACCTTCGATATACTCCAGCCACGATATTGATATATGCTCTTAATTTATTAGATCGATAGATTCGTCTTGACTAATGAATAACGAAGAAATAACGTTTGTTGAATGAAATCGTATAATTATGCAGAGTGGGAAAGTACAATTATCGTTTGTGGTAACTTCTTTCATTTCTATAATGTTAAAAATCGTATTCATGAAGTTTCATGAATTGCATTGACCTCTCCACTTTTAAATTGTGTTCCGTACCTTCCTCACTTTTCCAACCAACTTCCTTTCTATTATTCCGAAAACGTCGATCTTATCGAAGCTGAATAATTTCGCAGAAATTTTGTAACAATCTTATAGATTTATTACATAACTTCCACTGTTATTTATGTGCCATGGTTTTTTTTTTAAGAAAAAAAAAAACGTTTCGACTTGATGGATTTATCGCTCGATTGGGATACGTATAATGTTCACATGTATCACGAATACAATATTGTTTGGTTTAACATCATCGTACATGCCCGAATTCTCCCAGATTCTTTACAACGTCACGATATGATACGGCAATTTATTTTGATATCAAGTTTCTCACCTCGGAGGCTTCCTGCAGAGAAACTGCTATAGAAACGGTGCAGCCATTTTATCGCGTTCGAATCTCGATTGCTTAAAGCCGCTAACGTAGTTACCTATTTTACGACACGGAAGGACATAACAACGTCGCGTCGGTCTCGTGCTTTACCTTTACTACTGGCCGTCGTAACTTTTATTCGCGACATCTTACAAATGATTGTGATCGCAAGAAGCAAAATGTAAAATTATAGAAATGTTTTAAATATTGCCTCACGTAAATCGATGTGCTAATGATCACGAGCATGAAAACCCACAATATGGAAATAAAATATTGCAAAATTAGATAAAAATGTTTTGTTTTATACTTTATAAACCAGAGATAATTTTCATTTAGTATGTGCATTATAATTACATTATCTCACATTATTCTCCGTCCATAATTTTGATTTAATATTTATACATTTGTATTTCTCAAAAATTTACATGCGGAATATTATACACCAAAAACAAAATATAAAACAAATAAAATAATGTTTAAAACATTAGAGAAGATGTATAAAAAAAATTGTCCTATATCTAAATATGTATTTAAATGTATATTTACGTAATATAGGATACATATAATTACTACATTTAATTTGGCATCTCTTTAAAAATTTTGATTGCAGCAGCAATCACTGGCAATTTATTGTCAAATTAACGTACTTTAGATTTGACGAATTTTTAAGTTATTTTAACAAATGCTAGTTTTAATGGAAACGATAACAGTTTCAAGTTGTTCGAGTGCAACTACCAACTACGAAATCTGACACCTGATTTTTGACGTTTAGTTATTCGATTGCTATATAGGTTTTCCATGTTTCCATCGCATACCCATGTTCCATCAAACTTTTGCTTGAAAATTCAAAACGATTTTTTGATATTTCAAATAGTTTCGGGGATATTCGCCCATTACAGTTATTCCCTTCGCTCACATCTAAAAAAAAACCTGTACCTTGAATTGTCGAATCGAATGTAAACATTTTTCTACAAAATGTAATACACCGATAGGTTAATATACTTTTACAGTAATCCTTTACTACGTAAAATTGAATATTTGAAAAAGTTCTTTCCTTTGAGTTTACACTGAAAGAAAAAATTGGCTGAATATGGCATAGTATTTTTAATTGATTGCAGCAGCCAATTAAAAATGCTATGTCATATTTTATAACTTGCTGCAGCAGCTAATCATTTCTATCAGTGTAGAAATTCGTATTTCGTGATTGCGATCATCTCAAGCAATATTAAAAAATTCCACTTAAAATATGCACATATCCCTCTTCTCACAAAGACGTGCAAAAAAACTAAAAGTGACCACGTAAACAACGACGTTCTCGTCTTGTAAATTAAAACGCAGCAAAACAACGATGAGAAGATCAATTTTCCCGACCAGGGACTTTTATTTTTTCACGTGATTATCGCTGTGGGATGCCGATGTCAAGAATGGAAAGTGAAAGCCGATACGCTCTTCGATCGGCATTCCGAGTCCACAGAAACGAGCGGCACTCGAATACGGGGGAGCGTGGATGCCAAGTACCGTAACTTGCACCGCGCGGAGATTGAATTATTTTTCTCCCAGAATAATTTCGCCATAAAATAAGACCGGTACGAGTGTGCATGCGCAGCCCATCACGTTACACCCATACACACGCCTACCGCTCGCGGTATCATCCCTCTCGAGAGAAGCAAAATCTCTCTCTAGTTCTCTCCCTTTTTCTCTTTCTCTCTCTCTCTCTCTCTCTCTCTCTCTCTCTCTCTCTCTCTCTATCTTCCCGTCTCATCCCCACAGACGAGGCCACTCGAAGCGAGTAACGTCGCTATTTTCCCCCACGTCTCCTTATATTACATTCTAGATACGCGGGTACGGCAGCGGTGGAAGCTGAAAATTCCTTTCCTCTCCTGTTTCTGTCAGTGAATATCTTATCATAATACTACCGGCGCTCTGCTTTTCCTCTCGAGATCAACGGACCCCCGCAAGCCAACACATCAACACATTTTCAACCACGTCCAACTTGCAGTCTTTCGTTCATCGTACCACATGCGAAACCGGCCGGAAAGGTCCAAGTATAGTTTCGACATATTTCCGAGTATCGCACGTTTCCAGATTGGCTGATATAGTTTGCAGAACGCGAACACTTCTTCCGTTCGATACAACCGCGATGGAAAGACCGGCGGATGTGTTGCACGCTCGATGCACCACCCAGGAGCATGACTCGGCGATGAGATGGTATTTGCAAACTTTGACTTCGCGCATGTTTCAATATTGCGCCACGTGCCGTGCCTACGATACAGCTGAATGCTGTTCGCTTAAACTTCTCATCCCTTTTTTTTTTCCGTCCTACACTTCCACCACAGCTTGCGGGGCAAAAGAGACGATTTCTTGCTTATAAAAGTGTGTAGCGCTTCGTAATACTTTCCACTTCGATCTGTGCTTTTTCCTTTTCTCAGACGCCGTATTCGCGACTCGATTTTACGGTGCCGGCCTGGTAGAAAGAATCGCCGGTGCTTTCGTAAAATAAAGCCGGTGCATTGTTCTCGGGAGCAAGCAGATGAATCAAGAAAAATGAATCTAGACTCTTTTATTGTAGGAAAATTGGACAACTCGGGAGATCAATTACGTAATTTTCCTCGAGAAGTAGAAAGATGATAAGCGAAAATCTTCACGTGAATTTGCTGAGATCACGTAAGACCTTTCAACGTTAAGCAATGAGATTCCACGAGATCGCGTGAGAATTCAAGCAGCCAAAAGTGAAAAGGGGGCAAGTTCACTAACAATTATATGATTACCCGCCAGATGTGACAGTTGAAGTTCTCAGATCTTAATGACATAATTGGAAATTAAGGGATGCTTTTATAACGCAATGCACATGCAAACCTTCGACATAGTAATTCTAATGTACTTAATAAATACGTAATTCTTCCTGTTATCTTAATGCTCAGATTTCAGTACAATATGCGTTTTGAGCTATAGTTATTCAAACCATTTTGCATGAGGAATTTGCATTGAATACATACAAGCGCGCAAGTGCGTATTTGAGCTTATTGTAAACTGTGGTATGTTCACGAAAGCCACGAACGAGGTATTCACAATATATTTTAGATTAACGCTATTGTGATGAAGAATTCATCAACGCCTCTCCATAGTTGGGATTTTGATGAATATTCATTATTATATTCCTCATTTATATCAGTCTTGCAACGTGCCCCACGATTCTTATGCATAGGAACAACTCGGTGCATCACCATGTACGTCAACGAGCTACAATTTGGGGCTTGACAGGAAATTAAAACTATACTTCACCGTTCGAGAATATGGTATTATAATATATGCATCAACAAGCCGTTAATCGCCGCTATTGCACCGTCACGTGCGTTTTAACGAGAGGCAACGAATCATGAACATCGAAAGCACTGTGTCTGCCTCGAGTGGCATAAAATATTTGTCAAAGCAACGCGCGTGCTAAGCCTCATATAAAATAACGATTTATCGACGGGGCCGAATATTTATAACATTATTTTACGTTATGGAAATGGAAAGTTGAACAAACGATATTAGTTTTCATAATCTCACTGCGACGTGATGTATCGTTTGCACACGACGTATCACTGAAGCGCCAATAATGTGCATCGCGAATATTTATTTTAATCATCGTGAGCAGGGATGTAATTGTAAAACGCGTTCAAATTTCGTGCGCAGAGTAAGCACGATAATTGCAATTTACAATTCGTAACGCGAAATCCTCGAATTACCTGGATATTTACGTACAACATATATATCTTATTATTTGGAAACAATTCAAGGTTTAGAATTATTTTAATACTTTCTCCTAATATTATAGTTAATGTTGAGCAATATTAATTCTACACACACTTTTTTTTACCCTTGATTACACACTTGAATGCTTGGGACCTTATCAATATTTGTTACCATAATTTCCGTAAAAATGGACATATTTCAATTAATTTTTTTTTCAATCGATGAAGAATTGATTAAGGAATAAGTCCATGATGTCTGAAATTCAAAAGACTTAAGGAGCTTCGAGATATATATAGATTCAAAGAAAAGGAAAAGTTCAGGAATACAAAAAAATCTCTTTAGTAAATTTCATTGGGGTTTCTGGGATCCCAATGTGTATAGCTAGGGTTAACTGCTTTATATGATTTTAATTACCTTATTTGAGGGAGTTGTCCATAATCATTATTTTAAATTTTCCATTGTTTCCTGATTATAAATTATTTTTAAGTTTACGCGCGGTGTAACCTGAATTATAATTCACTCTAGAGAGAATTATTCTGGAAGTAATATTGATTGATCTGCGAAGACGATTGATCTATTGTAGTTAATTCATTATTTTATCTATTCTATGATCAATGTAATTGAAGGTTCAGCGAACAAACAATACTATAATTCGTGATAATTTATGTAACTTTTAATACTTGTCATTCGCTCGATTCCACAGTTTAATCATAATTTTAATATTTTATATTATCAAGATATCCGATAATGAATATTAAAAAGTCGATAAATACGACGTTTGCCTTTGGATATTTTGTTGAAAAGTTCTTTATATATCTGTGAAAAAACATTGTTAAAACTACAATCGCGAGTTTCAGGAAGCTTCATGCAATTAAACTTCTATTCAGACAACCTGTTTCTAAATATAAATGACAACGATATTCCCATCCTCTTCTCTCTCTCTCTCTCTCTCACTTTTATTTCTCTCTTTTAGAACTTCATTTAAAAAGTCTATCAGTTAAAATTTTATAAGGTATCACGCGTAGCTTGTACAAGGATCTTAAAGTGTCTGAAGTTAATTAGGAGCATAACGCGAAGCTTCTTTTGGTTCACAGATGTGCCGAGCTTCTCCGAGCCGATCGGCAACGTGACCGCCGCTATTGGCAAAGAGGTCGCCCTCTCCTGTACCATCAGGAAAGTGGGAAATTACAAGGTAAGCAGCCGGTGAAATTTTCATAAGAAACGCGGCTAAACTCAGCTCGACGCGGCGCGGCGCGGCGCGGCGCGTCGACGCTCGCGGCAGAACAAGTACCAAGCGCTAATTAGCCGAGTTGGAAACGCATAAGCGCACATTGCTAGAGCGATAAGAGAATCTGAAATTCGGGTAATCCCGTGGAAATAAATGGGTCGCCCTAGGCTGGTTCTGGCAGATGTCAGCGTACCTTTTTGCGCGCTCCGCATCCGCAATTTCTTGTATTTTTCCGCGAGCGCGAGTTTTCCGCTCGTTCGTTCGAAATAAGACGAAAAATGACGAGAAAATACACATGCCTATTAAAATAACTGTGTCAGAGAATGAAAGAGCGATTGAAGAGTGGCCTCTTTGTTACGTTGCACCAAACATTCGTGTTCGTTCATTCCATATTGCGACAAAACATTGTTAGTTTCTTACTTCAAAAGTGACATGAAAAATGTAATTTTCTAATTATTACCGTAAATGTTTGAGTTAGATATAAAGATTATTCTATTAAAAATAAACTATAATTTACTAAACAAAAGTAAACTTCACAGTCTATCCACCAAATAGCATTTGTGTCGTTATTAAGTTATCAAAGAGATTATATAGTATCTTCTACAAGAGTGACATATTTTGAATTGTAAATAAAAAGGAATCTTCTACGGAGAAAACATTTAGAGTTAAAACAATTTAAATTTAAAGAAGAAATTATTTTATTTTAAATTCAATTATTATAGCTGATCAAGATAAATATTAAACTGTTAGTGATATTTTAAATTATATCACTTTTGCATCATTCCAAATTTGTTATAATTTTGTAGGATATCAAAAATTCATCGCAACCTCAAAAAGAGTAGTTTTTTAAAGGTGAAATGAAAATGACAAAAATGACATTTAATCATGTTTCTAAAAGTATATTCTTTTGTCGAGATATTATCTGGCTAATAATTTTCAGTTAAATTAAAAAAGTTTTTCTTTTTATCTGAGAGACTTAATTTTTTTTAGTTGTGTCACTTTTGAAGTAAAAAAAAAACGACATGAAAATTTCTTTACAACATTTAAGCGTACTGGAAACTTAATAACGCCCAAGTTAACCCGAAATAATTTTCTTCTGCGCGTATTCGTACACGTTACCTCGGGTTAGCATTGCAAAAACTGCTAATATGAAATATCGAGATAACTTTTTTGTACTTCATATTGAGTCTTCCTGAGAATACTCGAAAAATAAAAAGAGCAAATGGTATCAGCGATGTAATCGTAATGCAATCAATAGCAATTTGCAACGTAAATGTATAAGGTATTTTTAATAAGTCATGCGTAAAAAAAGAGCTGTAGCAGTACATATACAAATCAATTTATTTTTTGAAAAATATTTCATTCCCAAGAGTCGCGATGCCGATTGCGCTTATAATGAGTGTCGCTCGAAATGATTAATTAGAATTTAAAGTCGTGCCACGGGCACGCAACGAATGCGGCATATGATTTGGTGTGAAATTCATATTGAACGTCGCACGAGTGATTTTTTTCTCTCTGGAATAAAGCTTTTACGTGCGGTTAAATGCGCGTCATCGTTATTTTGTGTTATTTTGTAGCTATAGCGCTTTTAACAGCTGCTGATCTATACTTCCGCGACGGTCCACAAAATAAAATTTGATAATCACAATGCGGATTGATCTTGCCAGCTTGTAATTTCGATGAATGCGTCTTTATCGATTGATCGCTAATTATAACGGCGCCGCAATATGCGAGATTGAACGAATTTTGTAGAAAACCGTTATATGTATTGCCGATCGAACGAGCTAAAATAAAGTGCACGGTAAAATGGGAAAATAATATGAAATTAAATTTCGTTCAAAAATTGTGAAACATTAATCTAAAGTACATATACACTATTGATTTTTAAAAAATATAAAAAACTCAAAGCGTTAAGTGCACAAAACAATACCCAATAAAAAGAATTTAAATTATTTACTATTAGTATGGTTTCCACGAAACAATTACTACATATTAAAAAACAAATAGCGCAATCATAAACAGATATGGAAGATAAAATGAATTTGAAAATGTAATTGATGAAATGAATACAGAACATTTTTTCATTGTTATAATATCGTGTGCAAGTACGGAAAAAGTTAAATAAAGCGGGGAAAAAAGTTAATGATTACGGTAGCATTTTAATTCCGTACAAAAAAACGCTATGTTGATACCATTATATTTCGCGATTAATAAGAAAAGTTAACAAGTCTGGATTCCCTGTATATTTTAAGAACTTTTCGTGTTAAATAACATTTTGTATTTCCAGAATGCTGAATAGCACCTAAGCAGCTTAATTAAACGTTTGGATGATATAATACCCCCCGATATTCGCAATACTGCCGCGGCGTTAATGTTCAGCCAGCGTAATTATCCTGTTTAATTTATTCTACAGCGTCTTGTAGTTTACGATTCAGTAATTCATTCGAAGTACGAGATATGCACGTGGATAACAACAATGCGCCTTCAACAATGCTATTCGCGAGCTTTCATGTGCGGATTATATGCGCTATACTTCTATTTCCTATTTCTCTTTCTCCTTTTTCATTGCGTCCTGTGTAGTTTTACACGAGTAGAACAAAAATCGAATACACTTTGCGGTTTGTCCAAAAACACTCTGTGCAATAGTTGTTTACCGTTCGGCGCACGTACACAGTTAATAATTTTTTTTATAGATGTGTATGTATATATATATATATATATATATATATATATATATATATATCGCGTGCGTGTACTATTTTTATATAGTGCACCGTATCCCTGCACTGTATCCCGTCGACAAACAAACTCGCATATTTGTACACCATGGATAGATAGTAATAAGAACGCTTTATACACGTGGCCACAAAGAAGCGTTGTAATAATAGCGAAATGCCTTTTAGCGAACAAACCATGCGCGCATGACGCTAGTTATTAAAGGTAAAATTTCACTCCACGTTTTCTACATGCAAAACGTCGTGAGATAATTCAAGTCTGTTCTAGTATGCACATCGTTTAAAACTCACGTTAAAAGTAGAGGAAGGTGCATCAAAGTAAACGAAAAGTTTGTCTAGAAATAAGGAACATCTTTACCGTTGTGGCCGACCAAATATATATATTTTCATATAAATTATATATTTAGAGAAAAAAAATATTAAAAAGAATCGCGCAGAGCTGCGATAGAAAAGACAAATAATAAATTGGAATTTACTTAATTTTGCTTAACAATATTTTAACTAAATACGACTTGCGATGAAATGCCGCTCTCTCCGAAATAGTATGAAAAGCAAACGAGCAAATGGTTGTCCATCGCATGAATGTACGTATTCATGTTTGTACATGCAGCGTAAAACGTTAACATACGTATATACGAGGTTGAGGATTTAATCTTTGTAAAACGAAGTAGCAGATGTACAATTGATATCGGCTCATCCGACTTTGTCAATGCATCACTAATTAAAAATCTTCATGATCTTTATATTTTCTTACGCAATTCACTATCGCGGCTCAAGATGTCGAATATGTAACTTTTTTCAATGTAAACTTTATTTCGAATATTTCAGTGCAAACAATTTTGGATCTTCTTGAAAAAATACCTTTCGCAATCATGTTATTGTTTGGAAATAAAATCAATAGAATTTTAGGAAAAATCTGATTTCGATGTTATGAACGCGCAATCTCTACATTTATTTGTTTTATGAAAACTACGATACTGAACTAATAATAAGTTTGTTCATATCCCTATCGAAAATCGATACTGAATCAAACATAACTGTTATTTCTCTCGGAATTATGTATTCGTTATTCATAATACGTGACTGTAGATATCTCGTTTAATATTTCTGTTTATATGTGTATATTTGAGAAAATTTAATCAAGATTTGTTAGTATTTGCATTAGTTTACTTAAGTAAATATACGTTCAGCTTGAAATGGCAAAGTTTAGTAGTTAAGACTGAAAATGATCAGACGGAATACGTAATTTTCGACTTGGTAAATTCGCTATTTTCACTGAGTTAAAGTTTCAGTTGTAGTAATCGATATAAAATCTCTCGAAATTTATTATACAAAATATGTCCCTTAAACAGTTATTTTAATGTTTATATTAATATTTTTTTAAATAAAGAAATTAATCAAATGTACTAATGTAACAGTAAGGTATTTAATTAATCTACAGAATATGCTCTTAAAATGTTGTCTCGGATTATGGTGGAAATAAATAATGAATAATTAATTACATATTAAGAAATTGATCTTAAAATGTTCTATCGTCACTTAAAAAAGAAATCAAGTTTTGCAAATTCCAAGATTAAATATTCCAAACTAGTCCTAATTCATCTAATTCAATATATATATATTTTTTTGCTTTAATTTAGTACATTCATTTGATATATATTATATCTGATATTTTCGAATAAATACAAATTTTTTATTATTTCGAAATAAAAAATAATTTACACTCACCGATACAATGCGCAGCAACGAGAGTTGTAATATTGATTACAATGGACTGAAAAACATATCGAAATTATATAGCTATGCCAAAAATAGATAATACGTATTTCAGAAGATTAATGTTAAAATTAATGATAGATTCTCTACTCACCCCGAGAACGTTCCGCCGGCACTCTCCTAGGTCTCCTCCTCCTCTTAGAATGTCAAGGTTCTCGTTATGGTTGTCAGGTTCGTCGTACTCGCATAACACTGATAAAAATAATCACAGTTAATTATGATCTCATATTTCGGGTACTAATTTTCAGAATACAATAACTGTCCGTATTTTACACGTCAAGTTTTATTAAATCAGATTACTTATATGTGCTCAAATCATGTTTCGCGCAATGAATGTTGAATGATAGAGG
>NW_017305072.1:837784-840419 GCF_001594115.1 Trachymyrmex septentrionalis
GCACTTCAAGTTTTATTAAATCAGATTACTTATATAATATGTGCTCAAATCATGTTTCGCGCAATGAATGTTGAATGATAGAGGCTTTTGATAAATCACCGATGCACATATATCGCATTTATGTTAGGTTAAGGCATGTCCTCACTGAAGCCAGTCATTCAATCGGCAAAGCTAATTGGTATATTGACTTCAATGAACTAATTGAAGCCAACATGCCGATCGGCTTTGTCGATTAAAGTTTCGGTTTCAGTGAGGACATGCCTTTATGCCGTTGAATATCACGATACGAAACTAATTGCAATCGTACTTATTAAATAAATATTGTGACGCTGATAGATTCAGAATTAATTTCGATAATAACATGAAATATAATGCGAAGACGGATCATATAAAATATCGTCGTTAGCGCTTGAATGAATAAACAAAATGGCTTTAATGTAAACACAGAGCACTGCGACGTCGCAAAAAATATTGAATTGACAGTGTTTGCCAGGCAAATTGTCGTGGAGATATTTCACGTGTTATAAAATATGTAAATGTATGAGGAATATTCAGTTTCCATTTCCAACGAATTATTAACAGACGATCGTTGTTATCGTATTACATCACGGTTTTCCATTACTTGAGTTCGGCGTCTCGGAAATGAACGCAACCGTCGATATCCGAACATAAAATTCATATCACGCGGTTGATAATTATCGAAACCTGGGGAATTAATCACGATTGTACTTACTAATTAAAAACGCGTCGCTCCAAATCGATCGATTCCACATTCGCAAACGGACATCTCGATAATGATCAAAAAATTCACGAACACGACGTCTGCAATTTTATCCCAATGTATAATACGACGGTTGATTAATGAAATCGAGTTGAAGACTAATTAAGACACGATAAACCGTTCGAAAATATATGATTGAAATTCAGTTATACGTGCAATATATAAATTCCGCAAAATACATGTGTTATCTAATAATAAATAATCGATACGTCACTACTATCCGCTTCAACCGATCCAATAATATTATTCTGCGCTTTCAATCCAAAAATAGTAAAAACAAGTTATATTTTAAATTGAAAAAAAACAAGATACATTCGAAGCACCGTTAAAGAAATAATCGCACGTAAATTTTACAATGGAATAATAATTTGTAACTCCCATTCGACCTCCACTTCAATCAAATCGCGCAAAATACTACTACTTCGATAAATAGTTATCGCGTCGATTAGCTTATGAATCATGAATTACTCGGAATCATCAATTACTCGAGTTGATTATAATTAATCTCTTAAAGAGAATACTCACGTTGTCTTCTTCTTGTCGTGATTTGCAGTGAGAGTAAAAAATATTCGTATGAGGAAATTTGTTATAAAAAAAGTCTTATTTGTAAAAAGTCTTATTTGTTAATTAATTAACAATTTTATAATAAATACATTCTGTTCTAACATAAACAGACGAGCTTCGCATGTATTTCTGATTTTACAAGCTAAATTTCTCGTCTGTACGAATACTTTTTGAGTATTCAAACAATACAATTTTTTATTTTCGCTTATTTTTCAGATAATATATTTTGTATAATTAATACACATCTTTTTGGTGTATATAATTTTAAGAAACATACAGTCTATTTTATTCTTTATAAATAAATTGTTAATTATCCTACAAGAAATGATCGTTAATTAAACATCAAATCGATGTTAAATTGACGTTGAAATTATCGTATTTATATCAATTCGGCATCAATTCGATGACTCATTTCTCGCTGGATAATATTTGCTTTTTAAAAATAAAGTTTTTTTTTTAAATATTTTATCTGTACGAATATTTTTTGTACTCACTGTATATGTTTCGAGAGGTAATAATGTGCTGATATGGGAGTAGAGAGAATACATGTGTCATATACACTCATACGAAATAAACAAATACGCCGAAGATCACCGACTACCAGAATTGGGAAGTGTCACTTTTTCCGTTACTTTTTACAGTAAACATGACATTGTAATTTTTTATAACTGAATGCTAAGGTTGTGCTAAAGTTTGAAAGTGAAAAGTCGACTTTTTCAACCTTGGCACAACTTTAGCATTTAGATATAAAAAATTGCAACGTCATTATCAAATTGTTTATTATAAAAAGTAACGGAAAAAGTAACGCTCCTCAACTCTGCCGACTACTTGTCGTACCACGAAATACGTAACGTATCAAGCTTACTTTGAGCAACTTATAATTCATGATAGATAAGATTGAGCATTTTCAAACACTTGTATTTTTCAAATACAATTAGTATTTTATATTTCAAATATTAACAGTATTTTGTATTTTGTATTTCAAGTAAGTATTTTAATAATATATTTTTGCCCAGCTCTGGTAATAGAATAAAAAATTAGGCTCGTAAAATTATTACAATGTTCAATTATTACAATGTATCAAAATTATTACAATGTTAGCACGCATTTAGCTTTATTCACGTTACATATACACATTACAGATATAGAATTTCAGAAGTAAAAGCGCATTCTGAATACGAACCTAAAATTTGATTTACGATATCACATGCCATGTAATAGAATATTTATATTAAAGAATTAAAGATTATAACATACACGTATATAAAATATATGTACAATATATATATA